>NC_048299.1:164911757-165211757 GCF_013100865.1 Trachemys scripta elegans
AACTGTCTGTACTGGGCTAGCTTGATTATCACTTCAAAAGTTTTTTTTCTCTTAATTAATTGGCCTCTCAGAGTTGGTAAGACAACTCCCACCTGTTTATGCTCTCTGTATGTGTGTATATATATCTCCTCAATATATGTTCCATTCTATATGCATCCGAAGAAGTGGGCTGTAGTCCACGAAAGCTTATGCTCTAATAAATTTGTTAGTCTCTAAGGTGCCACAAGTACTCCTGTTCTTCTTTTTGCGGATACAGACTAACACGGCTGCTACTCTGAAACCTCATCTCGAAGTAATATACCTTCATCTTGATGTTCCAAACTGCTTCCATGCGGATGTGAGCTAACCTCCTCTCCAAGTAAAATTCCTTCATCTGGATGCTATGAACTGCTTCCATCTTTATTTGGATTAAAGAGAAGATATTTCAGGAAGGATCCCTGCTGTTTTGCTTGGTCCTTTTCCTTCTCAGCCTTTCGTTTATGATACTCAGCTCCTGAGGGGTTTCTTTTTCCTCTTTCTGCCATGGGGCATTTGAATACTGTTATGTACTGTGCTCCTGACTGCAAGCATTATAGCGTTAGGCTGACACGCCACATGGTTGGCGATTTAAACCACATTGCAGCCATCCCAACACGTCTTTTCACTGCTTAAAGGTTCAATGATTAGTAACATACACTCACTTACCTATTAAAACAGTTAGTTACAGTGTTTCCATGGAAACAAAATGACCTTTTTCGACATTATAACCCAACACCAATTGTTTGGAAAGTAAACCCCTTCCTCACGGTTACCTGCTTGGAGTGTGACATCATCACTTTCGTAGTCTATTAAGCGTTAACACTGTTACTTTTCTTTTATGGACCTTATTTATTACATATGAACCAGTTATAACAAAGAAAAGTTCATAATTATACAGCCCGATAATAACGCTAAGGTTTGATAATGCTTAAAGATACTTACATTTTGGATTTATAATGCTGAAAGACGTTATACTTTATTCTTTGGCACCAAGAAACACAATTTTCCACAGTAGTTGCTCGATTCTTAACCATCTATCTGCAATGTGTGTTAAAATGACTGTTTGACATGTATCAACTCGCGATATCTCCGCTCTACATGAATTTCTGGCCATACGACCTTGATGTATATTCGAGTTAGGTGTCACTAGCATTGCAGCTCTTGCCGCGGGTGGATGTGTTTCATTGTGGCTGAGTTATTGCTTATCAAAATTGTGGAGTGAGTCATCTTAACCCTATGTCGCAAACTGAAAAAAATGTTTGCTAAAATATTATTTATTTTTGTAGTAAATAAAATATTTGACATATTAATAAATTCTCAGAAATGTAGAGAAATGAATTATAATTCATATTTCCTCCATACATGCACAGGAATTGAAATAATGACACCTTTGTTATTTTATTTGTATTTTTTTCAACTTTTTCTTTTTTTTTCATTTAATTTTTTTTTAAATTTGATTTTTTCCTCGAATTTGGCGCCCCATTTAACTTGGCACCCTAGCGACCGCCTAATTCGCCTATATGGATGGGCCGCTCCTGGCTGAAGCCCAGTGAAAAGATTCTTCATGAGGCAGATAGGGTACTGGACTGGGAGTCAGGAGGCCTGGGTTCTAGTCTTTGCTCTGCCACTGACCTACTGTGTGACCTTGGGCAGATCTCTGTGCCTCTGTTTCCTCTCTCTTGTTTATTTAGATTGTAAGCTTATTTGTGCAGGGACTCTCTCTTACTGTGTGCATGTACAGTGCCTAGCACAATGGAGCCATGGTCTTGGCTGAGGCCTCAGCCAAATCAATAATCAAAATATTAAATAAAAAATCATTTGGAAGCATTTGATTTAGCAAATCAGACATGAGGTTCCAACTAGACGTCTTTTTATTGTGTGGGGTTAGTGGGGAATGACACTCCATTAACTTTTCTACTCACCCCGACTTTAAAGGGCTTGTGTTGCATCAATGATCTATCCAGTCAAGAATGTTTGGCTGTAAGTCCCTCTGAAGCCCAGCATTGTTGCTTTAGACAGATGATGCAGCCAGAGTGATATAAGGTAATCTCTCCCTTCATGAGCATGCCACCTACTAGCCTCTGGTGTCTCAGGAAGCTTGGGAGGAATTCATACAAAGTTAAAATGTGAAATCAGAGATAAATAAAGCATCAGAGAAATATGTTGATACAAATGTTATCCTGAACTCTAAAATACTCGAGGAAAGATATGCTGAGTTAATGTGAATATATATAATTAGCTTGGCAGAATTCAATTTTTTTTTTTTACAATTTTGCTGGATCATATCAGTTTATTTTTAAGCAATTTTTAAATTTTCATTCATTTAAATTTTCACAGTTGCAGGGAAATTATGGGGGTGATGTCAGACAATAGGTATGGGTGAGACAGGCTCACCTACAGGTATTCTGGGTCCCAGGGCAGAGCAGTCAATGAGTCCCCTAGAAAGGGATGGCTGAGGTTTACAATGCTACTTTTTATCCTATTGATAACAGATTAGAACCCCCTATATGTAAGTTGTGGTGTTCCTTGATGTAGTTTACTTTTTTTTCCGGTTACAGCACCAGTATTTGTATTAAACAAATTGTGAGCCTAAATATAAGATGTAGAACTTGTTACTTTGAATTATATATTTAAATTAAATAAATACATTATGGAATGAAATTGGAGAGAGTCCAGCGGAGGGCAACAAAAATGATTAGGGGCTGAGGCACATGACTTATGAGGAGAGGCTGAGGGAACTGTTCTTAATTAGTCTGCAGAAGAGAAAAGTGAGGGGGGATTTGATAGCAGCCTTAAACTACCTGAGGGGGGGTTCTAAAGAGGATGGAGCTCGGCTGTTTTCGGTGGTGGCAAATGACAGAACAAGGAGCAATGGTCTCAAGTTGCAGTGGTGGTTGTCTAGGTTGGATATTAGGAAAAACTATTTCACTAGGAAAGTGGTGAAGCACTGGAATGGGTTACTTAGGGAGGTGGTGGAATCTCCATTCCTAGAGGTTTTTAAAGCCCATCTTGACAAAGCCCTGGCTGGGATGATTTAGTTGGGGTTGGTCCTGCTATGAGCAGGGGGTTGGACTAGATGACCTCCTGAGGTCTTTTCCAACCCTAATCTTCTATGATTCTATGAAATTTAATAATATATAAAACATCTAAAGAAGCACAAAGTAAGAAAACACCTAAAGTATCAAGTAGGCTAAGTACACATGAATCACGATTAGGTGTTTAATCTAAAGACAAGGAAAAAATTGATATACAAGATGTAACTAAATATGAACAGCAAAGTTAAAATATACAAGAATAAAACAAGTACTTTAAAAGATTTAAAAAAAACCATAACATCTGAATGTGCAAGGGGTCCTAAAATGCAACTCTTTTGGATTTTTTTGCAGCAAAATCATCGATTATATCTTCAAAGTTCAATGACCTGACAAGATCTTGCTCAATAGCAAGAAGAGTAGGACCATTAAGTCTTTCTTGTCCGATTGTTGATATTTGTATACTTTTTATTGGTTTCATTTTGCTAAAAGATCTTTTGGCTTCAGAAACAGTGACAAGTATGGTGCAGAATATCCGCAGAGCTACGGTGACATTAGGAAAAAGACTTTCCAACTTAAGCTCATGAATTTTATTTAAAAGCTCTAATGGTTTGGGAGGTGCGCTTCCAAAGTTTGCCTTATAAATTGCATTCATGTGTTTCACCTCATCAGTGATGTCCGTGGATACATCATTATCATATTGCAAAAAGCAGAACACGAGTTTTCAATTTGATTATCATGAATTCCAAATAAACCTCTACCTCAATATAGCGCTGTCTTCGGGAGCCAAAAAATCTTACCGCGTCATAGGTGAAACCGCGTTATATCGAACTTGCTTTGATCCACCGGAGTGCGCAGCCCTGCCCCCTCTGCCCCCGGAGCACTGCTTTACCACATTATATCCGAATTCGTGTTATATCGGGTCACGTTATATTGGGGTAGAGGTGTATAATGACAGAAAGCTGAAATAATTATCATCTCTGGCCTTGACAAATCACTGTGTCAACCCCTGATTACACAGACAAGTTAGTAAAAACATTCACTTTGAAAACTCTCTCTTTACCCGCTTCTCACAGTTGGACTTCTGATGTTTCATCGTGAAACAGCTTTCTCTTTTTTGTGAGTTTCTCAGGGATTTTAGTTTCAGTTGGCAGGTCTGTTTACATAGCTTCGGCTGCATGCTTAGCTTGTGATAGAAGATTTTTTCGCTTACCACATAACTCTTTAAGCTCCTCAGTCAAGTTGTCAATGTTTTGTACTTCCACATCAAGAGTTGCCTTTCTTGATTGAAGAACCTTATTGTGTTCATCTATGGCAACCAATAGTTTGAGCCATATTGTTGCCATCAAAGTACATTTAAATGACTATATGTAGCATTGAATTCCCTTTAGCTCTCTCTTACACTCAGAAGACAGATTTAGTTCCTCGCACACGATAAGTGAATGTTTTATTAGTGGCAAACATTTTGCAATTGATTTAACACTTTCCATGCGAGCTGACCATCTAGCCTGAGACAGATTAGGCAATGAACATCCAATCTTTGTTTGCAATATCTCCCACCGATTAGGTCTGTGAGCAAAAAAATTGTAGATTTATTTTGTATGATTCCCCAAAAATGTGATTACATCATCACAGCGCTCCGCTGCATTTAAGCCACACAAATTTAAGCTATTAGCTTCACAATTAGAAAATTTGGCGAGAGGATTAATTTAAGTAATAATGGCGTGAGCACCATTATATTTGCCAGCCATATTCAAACCATTGTCAGACTCCTGACCCCTGCAGTCTTGCAATGGGATATTGTGTTTTTCCCGTACAGTTATAATGAGGTTAGCAATATCTTGTCCAGTTTTTTTGTTGCAGTCAACAAACTCCAGAAATCATTCTTTGATAGCAAAACCTGTCTTGTTGTATAAAACTTATTTTAAGATGATTGTAGTTTGCTCTGTGTGAGAAGGATCTGGGGTAGCATCAACAAGCACAGCAAAATATTGAGATTGTCGTCTTTCCGATAATATTACTTGAACTTCTTTTGCGCTGCATGCCTGGATAAACTCATTCTGACTGTCTGCAGAAAGATAATGAGCTTGACGTCATTCTCCATTGTCTTGAGATGGCCTCACTTTACTTACATAATCCTGAAGAACTGGATCGTATTTGGCAAGCAATTCAAAATTCCAAGAATTCCACTACTGTTATGGCAGCCTCCAGTTGTGTTTGAAGTTCCCCTGAAAGCAAGTCCTCTCTCACCCAGGAACAAAGTAATTGACAGAATTTGGTTAAGCAAATCCCTCCAGTACTTCGTTTTAACTTCTATTTCTTTGTCTAGCTGTGAATTTATATCAGTTCCTTGGGCAAGTCTTCTCTCTATATCTCGCCATTTCAGATAACATTGCTTGTGATGATCACTGACTTCATGAGCAGGCAATTTATCATACAATTTGCACCATGACAGTTCCTTTTCCCACCCGTTGTCACTTGCCAAAACCGATTTGCAAGAAACGGTATCTGAACTGAATAATCTACAAGGGAAACAAAAGAGCGATTCTGCACTTTCACTCCACACAAGTCAATCCCTGTCAGAAACCTCTCTGGGTTTTTGGGGGGTTTTTTTGGTTGATTTTAATATAGAATTCGGAAACTTTCTTTTTCTGTCACTGGGAAATGTGTTTGGATGCCTAGGTGGCCCTTTTCAAACAACACTTTTGACCAGAGTTGCAGATAGTGCACTATTTGATAACAGTCCAATATCAAATCCAGATCTTTCATTCTCTTGGAATGCAATATTACTTTCAGCAGTGCTTGTTTTTTCAGTCTCGTTTGTATCGAGTGTTTCCTCCCATGCAAGAACACTGGTTTTGACTGTTTTTGTACTTATCACACATTTTAACAGAATCATCACAGGCTTGCTCTGAACTACTAGGCCCACTACTAGCTGTAGTGACTAGCCGTTCTGCCTGATCTTCTTTAGGTCTAACCCCACAATCAAACGACTACCCTGCCTACCTTTTTCAAGTTGGGCTTCTTTTTCTTGTTTTTCTCTCCGTTTCTGAGCTCTGGACTAATGTTTGTACTCCATAATGATACTCTGCCAGACTGCCAGTCACGCCAGCAGGGTGCAGCAGCGCTCTGGGAAACTATTGCTGTCCAAATGGGCTATTTTTAACCAACAGTTTAGGGTTTTTTTTAGCAGTTGCGACGTGAATTGTGCTCTTCTGGGCTTGGGCTATTTTGCTGACCCTCACTCCAAAATATATTGTCTGCCTGAGACGTGCTGCACTTCCACCTTTCACCCACCAGAGGGCGCTGTGGCTTAGCACCAAATACAGCAGATGTGTGTGATGGACATGTGCACAGCAGGGGGTAGGTCATTGGGGTGAGGAGCCACTGCTGCTGTGCATTGTGCAGGGTGGGCTGGAGCCAGGTCCCACGCTGCTGCTGGCCCAGCGTAGCGTTACCACATGGGCGCGGAGCTGGACCATGTGCCTTCGCCACCACTGGTACCACCCCATGCGTCTAGGAGCCCTGTGGCCCGGGCAATTTAAAATGGCCCAGGGCTCCTGCTGCTACCCTTTTAAATCACCTGGGCCCTGGGCAATTACCCCCTTCCCCCTCCCCCCCCCGTTGGTGGGCCTGGGGTTAGACAATAATTGTTTCATGATGGTACACACTGAGATTCAAAAATTTAAAGCTTTATAACTGTTAAAACACAAGTTGTCAACATAACATTTCATAATATGCCAAATAAATACAGTAAAACCTCAGAGTTTATGCTCAAATACATTTGTTAGTCTCTAAGGAGCCACAAGTACTCCTGTTCTTTTTTCTGAACAAAACATTATGGCTGTTCTTTCAAAAATTTGCAACAGAACATTGACTTAATACAGCTTTGAAATTGCAGAAGAAAAATGCCGCTTTTTCTTTATTTTTTTTTTTTTCGTAGTTTGTTTAATGCCATACTGTACTGTATTTGCTTTTTTTGGGTGTCTTTGCTGCTGCCTGATTGCATACTTCCAGTTCCAAATAAGGTATGTGGTTGACTGGTCAGTTCCTAACTGGTGTTCATAACTCTGAGGTTCTACTGTATTCTTAAATCAAACTAATAAGTTCTCAAGCAGCAATTTCCCTACTTTTTCTGTAAATTTTGATTTTCGATGGAAGTGTTTTTTTCCATCAGTTTGTGTGTGTATGGTGAAATCAATATTTACAGACATTTACCTCTTAAAAATCTAATTCAGTGGTTCTCAAACTAGAGGTCCGGGGCCCCCTGGGGAGCTGCAAGCAGCTTTCAGGGGGTCCGCCAAGCATGGCTAACGTTAGACTCACTGAGGCCCAGGGCAGAAAACTGAATCCCTACGCCATGGATCTTAAGCCCGGGGCCCTGAGCCCCGCCATCTGGAGCCGAAGCCAAAGCCTGAGCAATGTAGCTTTGCGGGAGCCCCTGTGGTATGGGGTCCCAGGCAGTTGCCCTGCTTGCTACTCTACTTGCACTGCATTGATGACCTCTTCATCATCTGGACCCATGGAAAAGAAGCCCTTGAGGAATTCCACCATGATCTCAACAATTTCCATCCCACCATCAACCTCAGCCTGGACCAGTCCGCACAAGAGGTCAACTTCCTGGACACTACAGTGCTAATAAGCAATGGTCACATAAACACCACCTTATACTGGAAACCTACTGACCGCTATACTTACCTACATGCCTCCAACTTTCATCCAGACCACATCACACGATCCATTGTCTACAGCCAAGCTCTAAGATACAACCGCATTTGCTCCAACCCCTCAGACAGAGACAAACACCTACAAGATTTCTATCAAGTGTTCTTACAGCTACAATACCCACCTGGTGAAGTGAAGAAACAGATTGACAGAGCCAGAAGAGTACCCAGAAGTCATCTACTACAGGGCAGGCCCAACAAAGAAAGTAACAGAACTCCACTAGCCATCACCTTCAGCCTCCAATTAAAACCTCCAGCACATCATCAAGGATCTACAACCTATCTTGAAGGACGATCCCTCACTCTCACAGATCTTGGGAGACAGGCCAGTCCTCGCTTACAAACAGCCCCCCAACCTGAAGCAAATACTCACCAGCAACTATACACCACACAACAAAAACACTAACCCAGGAACCTATCCTTGCAACAAAGCCCGTTGCCAACTCTGTCCACGTATCTATTCAGGGGACACCATCATAGGACCTAATCACATAAGCTACACTGTCAGAGGCTCGTTCACCTGCACAGCTACCAATATGATATGTGCCAGCAATGCCCCTCTGCCATGTACATTGGCCAAACCGGACAGTCTCTATGCAAAAGAATAAATGGACACAAATCAAATGTCAAGAATTATAACATTAAAAAACCAGTCGGAGAACACTTCAACCTCCCTGCAGGGCCAGCTCTGGCTTTTTTGCTGCCCCAAGCAAAAAACACCCGGCCGGCCGGAGCAGCAAGTGGGGGAGAGGGGAGGAGGAAAACAAACCTGCCCCCGGCTGGAGCGGCGAAGGGGGGGTGGGGAAGAGAGCAAACTGGCTGGCCAGAGCAGCAAAAGGTGGGGGGACGACAAACGGGCCGGCTGGAGTAAACAGGGGGAGAGGGGCGGGAAACAAACCTGCCCCCGGCCGGGGAGGGGTGGGGGAGAGAGAACAAACTGGCTGACCGGGGAGTGGGAGGGGAGAAAGAACAAACCAGCTGGCCGGAGCAGCAAAGGAGGGGGAGACAAACCGGCCGGCCGGAGCAGCAAAGGAAAGAAAAAACAAAAAAATAAAACCAAAAATACCTGCGGGGCGGTGGGAGCGTGGGTGCAGGGGGACTCCCGGCCTTGCAGACCCCAGGCAGCGGAGTGCGCCCCCCGGCTAGCGGGAGGCGGCGGGGAGAGAGAAGAGGGGCGGCCAGGGCTTCCTTATGTGGGGCGCTTGCCACGCGGACCCTCCTGCTGCACCGCCTGCCGGGAGGGCTCCGCACCAATCCAGTCGGCAGGCAGGGAAGGACGCGGGCTGCCCTGCCAGGCTTGATTCAGGGCGCTCCCCTCCTCCGCCCCCTACAGGGCGGTGGGAGCAGCAAACCAAAAAGAAAAAAACCTGCAGGGGCGGCCAAAGCGGTGAAGCACAAAAAAAAAAAAAAAAAAAAAAAGATTAGACGGAATGCTGCCCTTTGGAATCTGCCACCCCAAGCACGAGCTTGCTTGGCTGGTGCCTGGAGCCGGCCCTGCCTCCCTGGTCACTCGATTAAAGACCTCAAAGTTGCAATTCTCAAACAAAAAAACTTAAAAAACAGACTCCAACTAGAAACTGCAGAATTGGAATTAATTTGCAAACTGGACACCATTAAATTAGGCTTGAATAAAGACTGGGAGTGGATGGGTGATTACACAAAGTAAAACCTATTTCCCTGTGCTAATTTCCCCCCCTACTGTTACTCACACCTTCTTGACAACTGTTGGAAATGGGCCATCCTGATTATCACTACAAAAGTTTTTTTTTCTCCTGCTGATAATAGCCCACCTTAACTGATTACTCTTGTTATATTTAGTACGGCAACACCCATTGTTTCATGTTCTGTGTGTGTGTGTGTGTATATCTTCCTACTGTATTTTCCACTGCATGCATCCAATGAAGTGGGTTTTAGCCCACGAAAGCTTATGCTCAAATAAATTTGTTAGTCTCTAAGGTGCCACAAGTACTCCTGTTCTTTTTGCTGATACAGTAACAGAGATACTGACACCTGCACTTACAATGGGATCAGCAAAATTCTTAAGTTTACTTGTGCGGCTCTGACTGCGGATTGAGTATATTTTGGAGCTTGTTTGCCTCACTGGAGAATGGGGTGGCACTGTCTAGACCAGGGGTCAGCAACCTTTCAGAAGTGGTGTGCCGAGTCTTCATTTATTCACTCTAATTTAAGGTTTCGCGTGCCAGTAATACATTTTAATGTTTTTAGAAGGCCTCTTTCTATAAGTCTATAATATATAACTAAACTATTGTTATATGTAAAGTAAATAAAGTTTTTAAAATGTTTAAGAAGCTTCATTTAAAATTAAATTAAAATGCAGAGCCCCCCGGACTGGTGGCCAGGACCGGGCAGTGTGAGTGCCACTGAAAATCAGCTTGCGTGCCGCCTTTGGCACGTGCGCCATAGGTTGCCTACCCCTGGTCTAGACAAATGCAGACTACATCTGCAGTGGAGATGTTTGGGAAACACTGGGCCAGTTCCTCAGCTAGTGTAAATCTGCAGTTTTGACTCCAGTAGAGATATGCCAATTTACACCAGATCTGGTCCATTATGTTAGATGCAGCAGATAAGGACTGGGAGTGGATGGGTGATTACACAAAGTAAAACCTATTTCCCTGTGCTAATTTCCCCCCCTACTGCAGTGGAGATGTTTGGGAAACACTGGGCCAGTTCCTCAGCTAGTGTAAATCTGCAGTTTTGACTCCAGTAGAGATATGCCAATTTACACCAGATCTGGTCCATTATGTTAGATGCAGCAGATTATTAAGGAATAGGTATTATGATGCATTGTTTCCTGCAAAGAGGAATTTCAGGGAAAAAATGCACTTTTCAGCTCAAGCTATGAATTCTCTGATGTTAACATCTGTCCTGAAAATTACAGAGCAGTCTTGATTTCAGCTTTTCCTTCTGCTCTGCACATCTGCAAGGCTCATATAATAAGCGAACAGAGAGCTGTTGGAAATCTAAAAGCTGTTTCTCTATTTCTCAGAATTTATAATCATTGATGTACATAGCAGTACATGTATTTTGCTATCTAATATAGTAGTATGAAAGTGGGTTAAAAGGCTGCCTCCCAAAAATGATTGCTGATGTAGTAAAAAGGAAAAGGAAATCGCGCATATTGTATCACACAGGATTTAGAACTTGAAGTTTATGGGGTTTCATGGATTCTTTGGGAGCTGTTCCTAAACATCTACAAAGAATCCTCTAATTCTACTGCATTCAGTTTTAGAAAAGGTGGGAATCTTATGGGAAGTCAAGGAAAACCTCTTCTCAGTTACGTGTCCATCACTGCTAACTAGCTGGTAGTTAGATACTTTTCTGGTAGGCCTGTTATGCATACAATAGGTATATAGGCAAATACAAAATCATGGTTAACTTTTGCGCCACATATATACAGCCACCTGTTTACAGTAACCTGCCAGTTGCTTTGCTTAGAATGAGTTGGATCCAGGGAAGATCCATCTCCTTAGCTATGGGAATTTGAAAGATGACTGCAATAAGTAGTACTTCACGTCCATTTTGTCCCTAGTTGTAGGCTTTTGGCTTTTATTGCACATCTGATTTCCTTATTACTGAGGAACAGCTAAGGAATAACCAAAGTTTACAGTGACCTCCAGTGGTGAAAAACTTTTTTGGAAAAATGATGCAAGTAATATCACAGTAATATCTGAAAGCAGGGAGCTGAGGGCTTGACATGGACACAAGTTTCATTCTCAGAAAGCAGTTTATATTCAGAGTTAATTTTTTTCTTCAGTATTTTGGGTTCTTTTAAATCTTGGATTTTCCTTCTTTTTCTCCCCTTCCCCTGCTGGCATCCTTTGGATCCTCTGTGCATACATTCCAAATAGTGACAGCAATATCATAGCATGCTGCATATTTTCCTGCAGCACGTACTTACCATTTGCTGATTGTGTTGTGCTGGGTTAAGGGTGCGGGATCATTTTTTAAAAATGTCTGTTTCCCTCCTACATCTTTCCTCTCCACCTACATTTCGTTTCTTTGTACTATTTTCATTTTTTATATTCTTTTACTCTCCTCTAATCCTCTGTCCTTACCGCTTCCTTCAGCTCCTTCCACTTTTCTGGACCTTCATTCAAGGTATTCCCTATGTTTGAAAATGTCTCCCACTTTTTATCCACTGAGGACCTTCTCCTCTCTTCTTAAAGCTGGCCTGTAGTTCCCTCTACTCTCTTCTTTCCTATATGTCCTGTATTAAGACCTGCTCCTTCAAAGTCTTATTCATCTTAGGCTACATCTACACTACGGGGGGGGTCGATTTAAGATACGCAAATTTAGCTACGTGAATAGCGTAGCTGAATTCGACGTATCGCAGCCGACTTACCCCGCTGTGAGGATGGCGGCAAAATCGACCTCTGCAGCTTCCCATCGACGGCGCTTACTCCCACCTCCGCTGGTGGAGTAAGAGCGTCGATTCGGGGATCGATTGTCGCGTCCCGATGGGACGCGATAAATCGATCCCCAAGAGGTCGATTTCTACCCGCCGATTCAGGCGGGTAGTGTAGACCTAGCCTAAGTAATCCGTACCCACATGAGCATTCTCACTGTATTCATGAGTACATCTGAAGGATTTGGGAAATAAAATATAAGCTTCTTTGGGCAGAGATTTTTATATGGTCTGTAATGTGGCATGTAATTTATAGCACTTCATAAATGTTTATTAATAAGTATCTTGTTTATGCCATCTCTAACTTCTGTGGATAGGTAGCAACTAACCTGATTATTGTCAAAATAACTCTAGTGTTTACTTGACCCTCATTGGCTTCATTGTCCCTTCCCAATGCAAAGCTATCTGCAATCAGTCATTAAAACAAAATGAAGCTGAACTATACAAAATCTGTGTACTTTATTTGGAGCTCTTGATCTTTCATACTCTGGTTTCTAGGAGGATTTTATTCCAGACGGAGTGTTGCATGGCTATATGATACAGGAATGGTTTGCCTTTCCCACATGATTTTCATTCTCTAACACTGCATGAACTAAATAAGTATGCATGTGTAGGATCTAAAATCATCAGACTTCAGCCAGCTGTCCTGAATATAAAACTGTGACTGCATAACACAGAAGGTTTATTGGTTCTCTGTAGCAAATATACTAATACAGCAGACTCTCTTCTCGTTATGAAATGAAGGCAGAGGAGCAAACAGCACAGAAACAATGAATTAGAGTTAGAATTTGTAGAAGAGGAGCTGCTGCTGAGTTTCTAAGTTGAATTTTGCTGATTGTTATGGATTATAATTCTTGTGGAACCACAAAGATGTTTTCATTGAGATCTGATTGGACGTGTTATTGTGCCTGAAACTGAAGTGGATTGAGTTCTGCAAGAAAAATAAATAACTAAATAAAACATCACAGCAGTCCCTGTCTGAAAGATAGATTAATAGATTAAACATCAACCTTGAAATACCTGGACTCCTTGAAACAGAGGGTTCAAATCCTGGCAGAAGTGACTCAGGCTACATCTTGCAAGATAGATACATTCAATACTGTGCATTTTATTGTGTGAGTCTTTATAAACCAATATCCTGACTGCTTTATGTGGTATTAAAGATGCCATGTTTCAGAGTAGCAGCCATGTTAGTTTGTATCCGCAAAAAGAACAGGAGTACTTCTGGTACCTTAGAGACTAACACCTTTATTTGAGCATAAGCTTTTGTGGGCTACAGCCCACTTCATCAGATGCATAGTATGGAACATATAGTAAGGAGATATATATAAACATGTGTATATATATGCTTATGCTCAAATAAATGGGTTAGTCTCTAAGGTGCCACAAGTACTCCTGTTCTTTTTAAAGATGCCATGGTCCTCTCTGTAAAAGTAGGGGGTTAGCAGTTTTCTTGACCAAACTTTCACTTCCCTCACTTTTGACTTCAGTGGAATTTTTATTCTTGTGAGTGAGGGTTGAAAGATCAAACTCCAAATGATATGAAGCTTTCAGTGTCAGATACGCATCTTATACCTGCTTAGTTTCCCAATAGCTTATCTTAAGGTTGCTCCTAGAAAACAGTAGAGTCTCTTGGAAGTTAAGGACATATTTTTAGTGTCCAATTAAATATATCTAAGAATAATTTGCTCTTTCAAATTTCAAGACAGACAAAAAGCAGGCGGTGTACTGGAGCCAGGATGATAAGCTGGTAATAGACCTAGCTTTGGTCGCTTCTGAAGTGACAAACATGTGCTGCTCTCCCTGTAAGGTTTACACCAGTTATCTTTGTGTAGTGTAACACAGACATCAGGTTTCATGCCCATGTAAGAGATAATGGACCTATGAATTGACGCGGACAGTGTCAGGGTATCATGGAAATTTAGAAGTCTATAGTTGTCAGCAGAGCAGCAGGTGCTGATATAATGAAGGTTCAAACCGGCGACGTGACATATAGTGGTGTCATGCCCATGTCTGGCTCCTCTGCTATGGCTCATAAGTCTCTTTACAAATAAACCAATTGGAAAATGGCAGTATCTGCAGGAAATGATGCCAGTTCCTGTGTTAGGCAGATTTGTAAACATGACGTACGGTGGCATGACTGTCAACTATAACAACTTCACGTGGCGCCTATTGTTTCATGTCCTTACATGGCTTAAGGCATGCTCTTCCATCTGTGCTAATAATAGGTGGGATTTATAGATGACCTATAGATGCCACCCTAAATACCAAGCACTATCAAAATGTGTCATAGCCTCACAACAGAAGTCTGGATGCACTTTTCATGAATGTAATGGGCTCTCACATCTATCCTGTACAATCCTTCACAAAGGGCTTCCACAGGACTGTATTGTGGCTTAAAAGCCTCAGGCACTGATAGAGGGCATTGAGGATGGACTGTTCCGGAGGCATGTACAGTGGGCCTGATTCTGACATCACTTACACTGTCATAAATCTGGGTAACTCTATTGAAGTTGATGGGGTTAATTCAAATGTAAATGTGATTTGAATGAGAGCCTGTGACTTTAGGAGCACTAGAGAACAAATACAGTACTAGTCAGTGTTAGACTTGTTAGTGGGTGCTTTCCCCTGAGCCAGCCCAGCTAGGGTTCTCTCCAAGTCCTCTTTCTAAAGCCGTTGGTGGCATTACACTCTCCTGGTCCTTGCTCTTAAAGAGAAAGGCACAAGTGTACAATGGAGGATGACTCCTTGCTCCCTTTCCTTCCTCCTGCTCATTCATTCAGGCTTTAACACAATTTAACCTAGAAAATCACTAACAGAAAGAAACACAGTATTCTATGGCTGCAGATCCCCTTACAGCCTAAGGCAGCCTCTGATCTGATCGAGACTATTGATGGCTCACCCCTATCCTCAGGACCCGTAACTCAAAAGACAGTCCCTGTGGAAGTCTTTGTCCAGGAGCACAGGGAAGTATTGCAATTTGGGATGATACACTCTCTGCACTTTCTGCTGATCCTTGGGATCTCTTGGCTGGCCCTCCATGATCCCCTCATCTACTGGCGAAGACAGGAAATTAGCTTCCCTTCAGAAGTTTGCCATTGACACTGCTGGAGACAAGGTGACATTGATTCAGACTCCAACCCAAGAAAATCTCAGGTAAGGGTACACTCTCAAAGCTCATGGCAGAACCCCTCCCACCCCATAAATATCAAGAGTTCACTGAGGCGTTTGAAAAGAAAATTGCAGATATCCTCTGCCACACACCGAGCCTATGATTGCCCAATACATTTGCAACCAGGAGCACAGTTTCCATTTGGGCAAATCTATGGTATTTCAGAGCCTGGATTGGCAGCATTACAAGAATATCTCCAAGAAAATCTAACTAAAGACTTCATTTGTGAATCAACATAATCAGCTGGAGGACCAGTTCTCTTCGTTATGAAGAAAGATGGCAGCTTCCGGCTCTGTGTCGATTATTGAGCTTCAAATCAAATCACAATCAGGAATTGATAGTCTCAGCCTCTGATTCCTGACATGTTGGATCATGTAGGGACTGCCCGAATATTTACAAAGCTAGACCTTCGCAGGGGGGTTACAATTTTGTGCATATTAGAACTAGTGATGAATAGAAAATCACATTTAGGATCTGTTATGGCCTCTTTGAGTATTCTGTACAGTAATGCCTTTTAGCCTAATGAATGCCCCAGCCACTGTCCAACATTTCCTCAATGGTGTGTTACAGAATATATTGGACCAATATGTTGTAGTCTATCTTGATGATATACTTGTTTTTTCCAACAACCCAGAGTAGCACAGTTTCCACATCAGGACAGTCCTAGAGAGACTATGGCAACATTGCCAAATTAGAAAAATGTGTCTTTGATCAAACCACTGTAGGGTTCCTGGGTTTTATCCTGTCTTCTGAAGTAATTAAGATGGATTCACACAAGTTATTCGCAATTGGGCTGCCCCCCAAAATGTCCATGACCTGTAATGCTTCTTAGGCCTTTTCAACTTTCATCATCTGTTTATCCTGAACTTCTCAAAGCAGATCACACCTCTCACAACCCTACTCAGAAAGAATATTCAGTTCCCTTGGTGACCTAAGGGCCAAACCACTTTTGAACAGTTAAAGTTAACCTTTACCACTGCTCCTATATTGGCTCATCTGGACATCATACAGGCTTTTGTCCTAGAAGCAGATGCCTCCAGTTAGAGCAGTACTCTCGCAAAGACATGGAACTGAACAGATTTTACATCCCTGTGCCTGTTTCTCCCTGCCGAGCAGAAGCATGAAATCCTGGAGAAAGAACTTCTATCCATCAAAACAACCTTCAAGGAATGGCATCATTACTACGAGGGAGACCAGCATCTACTCCAGCTTTTTACTGACTATAAAAATTTAGAGAACCTGTGTAAGGCTAGAGCACTGAATCAGCAACAGCTTCAGTAGACCTTGTTCTTTTCGCAGTTCAACTTTGTTATTTTTTACTATCCTGGAATTAGAAATGGCAAAGTCAATGCCTTAGCCCAGAAGACAGACTATTATACCAATCAAAAGGGTCTGAGCCAGTAACCATCTCATATAGTTAAACCCCATAATTTCCTGAATGCTGCTGTCTGACAGAATTCATTTTCTTTAATCCGTTCTTCTTCAGGAATACTTTCCAGTGAGTTAGCTGCAATAAACAAAGAGACACATGACACTCAGGAGGTAATCACATTTGTGAAGGGCTGTATCTATGTTCTCGGTCCCCCATGAACTATGCCATGATTTCCTGCTAGTGGGACATCTGGGGTGCTTCAAAACCCAGTGTTTGGTATCCCATTTTTTCTACAGCACAGTTGCTTGTTATTTCTTGTAATGTGTGTGTTTGGGCCAAGAAATCACACAGTACACCCTTCAGCCTCCTTCAATCCCTGGAAATCCCACTTAGGCCTAGGCAACTATCACATTTGATTTTATTGTAGAACTGACAGAGTCCAGTGGGTTTACAACAATCCTGACAGTTATAAACCACTTTCTGAAAACGGCCCATTTTATTCCCTGTGCCCACCTACCTACACCTGAAGAAGTACCCCAGTTATGGATAACACATGTTGTCCTTCTCCAGGGTCTCCCAAATCACATTATCTCTGATCATGACCTGCAGTTCATCTCCTGTTTCTGACAGGATGCACTGTGAATTCTGGGGATCATCACACACCTCTCCTCTGCATACCATTCTCAGACCAGCAGCCCAACTGAGAGAATAAACCACATCTTGGCTCATCTATGCTGCTACACCAGCTACTATCAGGATGATTGGTCCTCATTATTACCCTCTGCGGAATTCGCATACTACAGTGTAGATCATGCTTCCACAGGTCGAAGCCCTTTCTATGCAAAATATGGTTCCACCCACAGTTCCACTCAGTGCACTTCACCCACAGTTCCACTGCAGCCTCTTCCACCCAGCAGCATTGAATTGAGTTCAACAAATCCATCAGACTTGAGAGAGATGGAGGAGCCACCTTGAAAAAAGCAAAACTGGATTATAAAAGACATGCAGACCAACATCGTCAACCAGGTCCCCCTTGTTCAGTGGATGATAAGGTGTAGTTCTCAGCAGAACATCATCATATAGATAGACCTTCCTGATACCTGGATCACCAGTTCCTGGGTCCCTATCAAATCAGATGACAGATCATCCCGGTCACATTTGAGCTTCACCTCGCTCAATCCCTCAGGATCCAGTCTGGGTTCCACATTTCCTTGCTAAAACCGTACACAGAAAATCCTTGCCTTCATCTGGATCAACTACTGCCTCTGATGCATGTGCAAGGTCATGAGGAGTATGTTGTCCATGAGATCCTAGATTCCAAGATTAAGTAGGGCAAACCTAATCAACTGTGAAGGGTGTGGCCAAGAGGCGCATACTTGGGAACTGTCAGAAAACGTTCATGCCCCTGCTGTACTCAAGGCATTCCACTAAAACCACCCTTACAAACCAAATCCAGCACTGCCCTGAGAACACCACTCAGGGAAATGTGCTATCATGATGCCTCAGGATTGAGCCTGGGTCTGCAGCATTTTCAGTCGACAGTCGCCTCCCTGCTCCCATCCAGTAGCTCACTACTAAACACATGAGTAGGAGAGACCATGAAACCTGAAGTTGCATTAGGGAAGGCTTCCCTGGGCCTGATTGAAGGAAACACCATGATCTCTTATAGGTCAGAGATTCCTATTTAAAGTCAAAGAGAGGCACAGAAACTTGCCCATACAAGTGGGCTCTACCTGCTGCTTCATTGGACCCTTCCTTCTTGCCTGGATCCTGGTTCCTGCCTTCCTGACCTGTTCCTGGTTCCTACCTCATTCCTGATCCTTGCCCCTGGACTCCAGCTCTGGCTTGGACCCTTGGCTTGACTCCCAACTCCGACTCCTTCTCTAATCAGTAGACCAGCCACCTGTGTCTTGTCCCTGACATTCTATTTCAATGAATTGACATTTTCCAATGGAAAAATGTTACGCTAGTAATTTTTTTTTACCAGTTCTAGGAACAACCTTTTGTAATTCTGATGTCATGTCATGTGAGTGAAGCCGGACGTAAAGCCCAGTCTCTTGCCATCACTCCGATGCATCACGCCTTTATTACACGGTTTCAGAAGAAAATCAAATCTTAGATAAAAATGCAGCAACTGAAGCCCCAGAGTGTGAAATCTTCCATGCTGCTAACCTGGCAGGCCCAGAGGCACTGAATATCTCCAGACATTCCAATGGGAGCATAAGGAAGCCTGCAAGCTGTTAAAGAAAGACTTTCAAGAGTACAGATATTCATACGAGAGTGGTATTTAGAAAAGGCACATTTTCTTTACAAGAAATGAGCAGCCTCATGAGACCATCGAACATTATGTTACACTGACTTCCATATTAACACTAAATCATCTATATTAAAGCTAATAATTAACAGACTAATCAGAACAGAAATTATGTGTTATAGCTGATGACCATTTCAAAGCAAGAGTATTGTGCGAAATGGACTTGACTTTGCAAAAGAGTGGATTCTCGCAGGCAAGTGAAATGAAAATGAAAGATGTAACATTAGTTACAAGATTCATTTGATAGGGTAAAGCCTTTAATTACTCTGACTCCTTTCATGTGGCTGCTCCTTAGAATAACAGCCAATCTCTTACTAACCTGTCATACTCTTATACAAAGTCTATTTCAACATGATTGTTGCTAGCAGCATTTCCCCGTCCTGCATCAATGGGATTTTTTTTTAAACGTGATAACAGAAATTGTGCCAAATACTATCCTTACCCCCATCCCTCAACAAATCTGCAGTATCAGATTCAAGACTTAGAACCAAAATTAGTCTTGTTAAACCAGCCAGTATAGAAGAGCTAAATGGAGTTACAAAGTCCTGGCTCTCCCCCAAGATTTATACTAGAGCCTGGTTTCAAAACCTACTAGTCTGGAAATGTGTTTTGGTATATAGTCCATATAGAGAAACAATTTGGGGAAGATTAGGACAAATCTTAACACCAAAGTAAGTGATTTCCTGCATAATTGAAATGGAAAGTGCTGAAACTGAGAAGGATTAAGTCTTGTGGATACATCCATTGCTTGCCATTTCTTTCAGTTAATGTGAAAACCAAAGATCTCTCCAAAAATGTCAACTACACTCAATAATGATGGAATCGATGGTGATGGATTCTTCAATAATACGACAATGCCATAAGCATATAAACTGATTTTTGTATTCTTCCCTGTTTATTGTCACATCCCAATGTTTGAGAGCTTGTGTATGTGCATTGCCAGTGATTCAAGAGACAAATTAAAAAGAAGGGGAGACAGGGGATAGATACCCCTGTCATGTCTTTCTAGTTGAAATGCAGGAGAAAAAATATCCATTTGTTAATACTGAAGCAAGGGGACAGTTGTATGATACATTGATCCAATTCAGGAATATTGGTCTAAATCCAATTTTTTTTTTTTAGGATAGTCATCAGATAAGGGCATTCAACCCTATCAAAGGTCTTCTCTGCTTCTCTGCATAGATATAAGGAATATCTGACTTCTGAGGTTGCTGGATCAAGTGAGAGATTTATCTTCTGTTATCAGAAACCAATCCATCCTTTCATGAAACCAAACTGATCTGCATTCATAATTGATGGGATGATGCTGTTCAGTTGTGTTGCTAAAATTTTTGCAATTATTTTGCAATCTGTATTCAATAGAGATATGAGGCAGAAGTTGCCACAGTTGCGGCCATCTTTGTTTTTCTTTAATATTAAAGTAATTAAAGCAGTTGTCATGTCACAAGACACAGTTCCTTTTTGGAATGTTTCAGTGAAGATCCTTAAAAGAATAGAAGATAACTGATTACAAAATATTTTGTAGACATCTACTGGAAAGCTATCCATCCTAGGTGCTTTTCTGCAATTCTTATTTATTATAATGGGCTCGATGTCTTGTGTTGAGAAATTGTTGTCCATGAATAACACTTGTTCTGGAGTTAGGCTATTGAAAGGTAGGACTTCAGTAAAATTTGTTAAGGTCATATTGGTTGTCTGATTTATATAAAGCTGGATAGAATTGCTTAAATTGATTACTTATATCTGTTGATTCAAGGATACCACTCCCATCTTCTTGTAAGGAAGAAATAGAATTAGCCAGCAATCATATCTTAAGCCTTCTGGCGAGTAGTTTACCTGCTTTATATCCCCATTTATAATATCTTTATTTGACCCGGTTGAGTGTAAATTAGATTTGGCTGGTTAAGCATTCAGTACATCTATATTTGGAGTTGATTAGAGAATGTAGGAAGTTTTCATCATTTGGGTCAGTCTTGTGTGTTCTCTCCAAATCATCTGTTTCCTTAGCCAGAGAGTTAAGTAACTTGTCTTTCTCTCTTCTTTTGGGGGGCACACTTTATGTATTCATCCCTTACAGTAGCTTTAAGGGTTTCCCAAAAGATGGTATATTTTTTTCTCGTATGAAGTTAGAGATGACTGAATCAAATGTGCAACAAAATTTTGCATCTTTTGGTAGCAGAGTGTTCAGCATCCACCTATATATTAAAACAAATTTTCAATGAAATACCCACACTCTTAAGAAAAAAATCTAAAATTTGCATCTACATGAGGCATACTGCAATATATTAAGACTATTACAGCATCCAATTTTACTAATTCTCCTGTCATACCATCATGGGATAACCCATTCCTCAGGCTCAAGGCCAACTCCACGCTTAAGACAATTTGGATAGAAAAAAGGATTAACAAAATTTAAAGAGATAATACAAAATGATAGACCGGCCTCCTTCAATTACATGTGTAACGAATACCAGCTACCGCCATCTCACAATTCCTTCTTTCAGTGACTACGCTCAAGGCTTTGTGCTCGGATGGGGGACAGCTGGTCTGTGTCAACTCTCTCTCCTCTAGAATAACAGTTTAAGAAACGTGGAAACAAAAGTCACTATGTAGGAATTATTAATAGGGGCTTAATGCTTTGCAGTATCCTCTCAAACTCTGTCTCAAAGGAAAATGGGAGAAAATAATTTAACCTTACTGTCCCAACAGAAGCCTGGGACGGTATCTGGCTTCATGGGAGAGATACTTCAAGTTCTTTATTCTTGCAGTTATTTCAGAACAAGACGTTAAACAGGTACTACTGGACTCCGGAGCATTTGTTTAAGGGTAGATTGGCAACACACTGAGTGTTGGAGAGGCAAACAGCCACATGCCAACCTTTCCCACATCCTCTGTACCTGTCAAAAATGCATATGTTCTGGAACACGACATTCAGTGCTCTCTCCAAAACTATAATGTCACAATTTTCCCTTCTCTAAACTTGTGTATTTTAGGGGTGCTGGAATTACCAGTTAACATTAAGAAATGGATTGCAGTAACTATTTAAGTGGCCAAAAGAGATATTTCTGAGAAAATGGAAATCTGCAATTCCTCCCTCAGACGCAGACTGACTGATTGAGCTCTCTGCTACTGCATTAATAGAAAAAATGACTCAGAGAAACGTGGAAAAAATAGGAGGATGTCTGGTCACACAATAAAACCTTTGCAATTTAGTATATGTTAGTCCTCATTACTCATAGACTACGTGCTCACTTATTAAAGTGACTGACTGACTAAATAAATAAATAAATAAATAATGCCTTATATTACCTTTACAGATTCAGTCCTCCCGCCCAGGTTTTGCAAATAATGACTGCTGAACTTTATTATTTATATGCTCTTTCCACTTTGTGGAATATATATTATGTAATTATGTAAAATGCATAAATATATGTATTTATATAGGGTTAGTTGAAGTCTTCAATTAAAAACCCTGTGTAGCAGAGACTATAGCATGGGTCTGAACACATGACTTCTATAATCATTTTAGATACGGACACAAAATATTTTACAAACATAAAGACTGATTCTCTTCCTGCTTAGACCAGTTTTACACCCATGTAACTCCGCTCATTGTGGATAGTTCTGTGAAAAGAACCACTCAATGTGCAGCAGCAGTTTAAAAAAGCTAATAATGTCAGGAACCATTAGGAAAGTGATAGAATATAAAACAGAAAATATCATATGCCACTATATAAATCCATAATACACCCACACCTTGAATACTGCGTGCAGTTCTGGTTGCCCCATCCCAAAAAAGATATATTAGAATTGGAAAAGGCACAGAGAAGGGCAACCAGAATGATTAGAGGTACGGAACAGCCTCCATACAAAGAGAGATTAAAAAGACTGAGACTGTTCAACTTAGCAAAGAGACGACTAAGGGGTGGGGATATGAGTTCTATAAAATCATGAATGGTGTGGAGAAAGTGAATAGGGAAGAGTTATTTACCCATTCACATAACATAAAGACTTGGGGGTCACCTGTTGAAATTTAATAGGCAGCAGATTTAAAACAAACATAAGGAAGTACTTTACACAGCACACAGTTAACCTGTGAAACTCATTGCCATGGGATAGTGGAAAGGCCAAAAAAGAGAACCAGACAGTCGTGTCAGTGGGGCCTATCTCTCTGCTTCTTTTTCTCCCAAACAAGGACTTGTATCTGTGAACCCAAAGAGCTGTTACATCTTGTAAAGTGAAAAGACGTTATGAATCTTTCTCCAGAAGGGATTGTTATGGTCATCTGTTCTGACCTTCTTTATTACACAGGCTATAGAATTTCACCCAGTAATTCCTGCACCGAGTCCAACAACTTGTGGTCGAATTAGACCAAGTAATATTATTTTAGTTCTACAAATAGAAAAAGAGAGCAGATGGGGATAGGTCAGGGAAGGGAGAAGAGGGCCTCTGAGGTAAGACGAGAGTCTGTTTCATAACAAGATGTTGCTCTTCTCATGTTTCCCAATCTCAAGAGTAGAGTCACTGGACACTCAGGCATTTAAAATTGGTCTTTCATTAACATCTATACAACAAACATTTAAAACAACTTTAAGTTTACTCTTTTTGCTTCCTAAAAAAAATTAATAATTAACACTGAGAAACTTAAGGAAATGCAAAGAATCTGGATCCTGCAGTGATGTTACCCAGCCTACCCTGCACATTCAGAGTCTCTTTTATTTCTGCTGTTTTTGAAATTGAAGCTTCATATTTTTGGGAGGGGGTTAGGTGTATACTACAAAAGAAACAGAATGTTCAGTTTTGTCAGATGTACAATGCTGCAGAAGCCTTAATCTTTTCTATTTCTTGTCGTAACTGTGCAAATATATGGATAGATTGTGGCTAGCCTTGTGCTGACGTACAGGGAGGGAGCAGGTGCAAGAAACCTACATGGGCTAGTCATAATCACAGTCTTTACACTTCCCAAGTCAGAGGATTGATTGGTGCAGGTGCCAGTAGCAGCACCAGTCCCCTTAGATGGGGCAAGGAGGAAAGGGGAGATGAGAGCATGAGGCCATAGCCCCAGATCCCTTCTGACTGGCCACAGGAGAGTGTGGGGCAGACCTCAGGCACACAAACTTCCCCCTTTCCAAGGGTGTGACGGGTGCCATTCTGCTTAACATCATGCAGCACTGCTGAATGCGTTATGCCAGAGGTATTAATGTATGCATTTGGATTCTGATCCAATGAACATAAGAACATACTATTTTTTTCCACAATCTCTCATCAGTGCACAAGATGGCTGATGAATGAGACAGAGTCATGAAATTAATGGAACTGTTGATTGTAGGACTCTTGTTTCCTCTATTGCCGAAGCTGGCAGATGCGTAGTGCGTGAGGTAGAGGCTTGCAGGAACAGAAAGAATGGTCTTGTAATTAAGGAATATAATTGGAAATTGGGAGAGATGGTTCTCCTCCTGCTCAGCCACAGACTTCCTATATGATGCTAGGCAAATCAATTGGGCCAACATGTCCAGAGGTGTCCACTAATGGTGTGTTCTTTATTTGCTGCATGTGTTTCAAGTTGGTCAGCCAGTTGTTGAGACACCCAGACTTAGAGGACACTCCTGAAAATTTCAGCCTTAATCTCTGTGCCTCAGTTCCCTATCAATAATAACATTTCCCTGCTCACAAAAATACTACAGTGTATACAATAACTCCCATGGGAGTTAGGCCCATAGGCACTTTAGATATTTATCTGCATTTTTAAGTGTCCAAATACCTTTACAAAGCTGCTCCTAAATGACATAGGATCCTAAATCTCATTGACTAGTCCCTTTTGAAAATGGGACTGTGACAGACCCAGACCAGTGGGGTACAGGAGTCTGGTAGAGGGCAAATATACTGGTCACTGGATGAGTAGTTTTCTGTTCCCTGAGTGACCAGAGCAGGGGCTGCACTAGAGTAATCAGGAACCTGCTAGAACCAGTTAAGGCAGGCAGGCTAATTAGGACACCTGGAGCCAATTAAGAAGAAGCTGCTAGAACCAATTAAGGCAGGCTAATCAGGGCACCTGGGTTTCAAAAGGAGCTCACTTCAGTTTGTGGTGTGAGTGTGAGGAGCTGGGAGCAAGAGGCACAAGGAGCTGAGAGTGAGAGGGTGTGCTGCTGGAGGACTGAGGAGCACAAGCATTATCAGACACCAGGAGGAAGGTCCTGTGGTGAGAATAAGGAAGGTGTTTGGAGGAGGCCATGGGGAAGTAGACCAGGGAGTTGTAGCTGTCATGCACACAGGCTGTTACAGGAGGCACTATAGATAGCTGCAGTCCACAGGGCCCTGGGCTGAAACCCGGAGTAGAGGGCGGGCCCGGGTTCCCCCCAAACCTCCCAATTGACCTGGACCGTGGGTTCTTCCAGAGGGGAAGGTCTCTGGGCTGTTCCCCAACCCACATGGTGAATCTCTGGGGCAAGAAAATCCGCCAAAAAGCGCAGGACCCACCAAGATACAGGAGGAACTTTGTCACACTGGCGTCAGGAGTGGGATCTTGGGGTGCACAGCGTGGCGGAAGAAGGAGGGTGATTTAAAAAACAAAAAACAAAAAACAAACAAAAAAGAGGGAGAGGGTTTATTTTTTTTTCACCACAATGGATGACGTAGTGCGGGCACTGATACAAGCTATGGCGGCCCAACAGGAGGCAGTGCGGCTGCAGCAAGAGACTAATCGCCTGCTGATGGACCAGGCTGCTCAAGACCGAGCTATGTTGCGGGAACTGGTAAACCAGGTAAAGTCCTTTACAGAGGTGAATTGCAGCCATGATGGGACGTGGCTCATACTGGCCAGCCATTGGCTGTAGACAATGACACGGGAGGATAATGTAGAGGCATACCTTCTGGCCTTTGAGAGGACAGCCCTACGGGAGGCCTGGCCTCGAGATCAGTGGTCCGGCATCCTTGCCCCATTCCTGTGTGGGGAGGCCCAGAAGGCCTACCATGATCTGCCTGAAGAGGCTGCGGCAGACTACCCCCAGCTGAAAGCAGAGATCCTGGCCAGATCTGGGGTAACGACAGCAGTGTGGGCCCAGCAGTATCACGGTTGGAGGTACCAGGAAGACACAACCCCGCGGTCCCAATTGTATGACCTCATCCATCTCACACGAAAGTGGTTGCAAACAGAGTCCTGGAGTCCGGAAGAGATACTAGCGGTTCTGGTCATCGACCAATACATGAGGGGACTACCACCAGACCTTCGTGCCTGGGTAAGCCAGAAGGAACCCTCCACCTATGATGAGGTTGTTGCCCTGGTAGAGAGGCGAAGGACAGCAAGGGAGCTGACCTGACCAGTTAAGGAAGAGGCACCCTGGGTTAAACTAGCAGAACCAAGCCCTAAAGTTCGGGTGACTGGGCCACCAGGAGGGCCCAGGTGGAAAAAGAGAGAGGCTGAAGGCCCATCAGAGGCCACAAAGAGTTGGAGCACTAAGGGAGAAGAGGATCGTGATGTTAGACTGCCCAAACCAAGAGACTGGGGAACGCCTAGGGCTCCATACAGATGTTATGCCTGCAGGGAGTGGGGACACATAGCTGCACAGTGTCCCAATGCTGAGGAGCCTATGCAGTGTAACCTGGGGAACAGGGCAGATCCATGCTCCCTAATCCACCTTGTGGGGGTCTCACTAACCCCACATATGCATACCAGACCAGTGAAACTAAATGGGGTAGGGACCACGGCACTGGTTGATTCGGGGAGTACTATCATGCTTATCTCAGGGAAACCCGTGAAGCGTAGTCAGCTGCTGCAGGCTAAACGTACAGGGATAACATGTGTCCATGGGACAGTTAGTTACTACCCCACCATCCCAGTAAAAATCAAGATCCAAGGGAACACTACTGAGGTAGCAGCAGGTGTAGTTCCTAAACTCCCATACTTGGTGCTCATAGGGAGGGACTTCCCAGGGTTTGGAAACTTACTCCCAGTAGGAGGATTGGAGAAAGATGGGAACCCTAAAATTGGTGAGGCATCCACAGCAGACTATCAACCCCCAATCTTCTCTGAAATATCTCCAGATTTGTTCTCCACTCCCAGACAGGGTAGAAAGACAAAAAGGGAAAGAAGGCAGCTAAGGCCTTGGGAACCCAAATACTGACCCAAAGCCAGAGGGTCGTTCTTGTAGGTAGGCGGACCCACGCAGCTGAAAAGGAGGCCACGCAAGAGGGAGAAGCACCTGAGTCTGACCCCCACCCGAATGCTTCTGAACCAGTAGAGGCAACAGAGACTGGACCCCTAGATCTTGGGCAGATTAGCCCCGGGAGAGGAAATTTTGGACGGGACCAGGCAGAAGACCCAAGGTATGACAATATTAGGAAGGAGGTGACTGAAATAGATGGGGTCCCCATGGAAGGGAAAACCCAGGGACCAGGACCCTACTTCACAATGCTCATAGTCATCTTTTTGGGGGACATTTGTGGGTAGAGAAGACCCTGGCACAAGTCCGATGACGGTTCTTCTGGCCCGGAGTACATGAAGAAGTGCGGAGGTACTGTGCCTCCTGCCCGGAGTGTCAGCTGCACAGTCCCCGTCCCCACTTGAGGGCAACTTTAGTACCCCTTCCCATCACAGAGGTCCCCTTCAAGTGAATAGCCATGGACCTAGTGGGACCCCTGGAGAAGACGGCTCGGGGCCACCAATATATACTTGTTGTTTTGGACTAAGCTACTCGCTACCCAGAAGCCGTCCCCCTGCGGAACACAACCTCTAAAACTATAGCCAAAGAGCCGGTGGGGATCTTTGCCCGAATGGGGCTACCGAAGGAGATATTAACCGACCAAGGAACCCCATTTATGTCGAAGCTAATGAAGGACCTCTGTACGCTGCTCCATATACATACCCTGAAAACTTCAGTCTACCATCCGCAGACTGATGGGTTGGTAGAAAGGTTTGACCGAATCTTCAAGGCTATGATAAGGAAGGTGGTAAGTCGGGACGGGAAGGATTGGGACACCCTACTACCCTACCTTATGTTCGCTATCCGGGAGGTACCTCAGGCCTCACCTGGGTTTTCCCCCTTCGAGTTATTATACGCGCGTCTCCCCCATGGCATACTAGATATCGCCAAAGAGATCTGAGAAGAGGAACCCAATGAGGGGAGAAATATAATAGAGCATGTAATGCAGATGCGAGACCAGATAGCCCAGATAACCCCTATTGTACAGGAACATTTGGAGAAGGCACAGGAGGCCCAGCGAACCCATTACAATCACCAGGCAAAAGTGCGACAGTTCCAACCAGGGGATCGAGTTATGGTGTTGGTTCCCACGGCAGAAAGCAAGCTTCTGGCCCAATGGCAGGGGCCCTGTGAGGTGGTTGAACCCATGGGGGAAGTAACCTAAAAGGTGCGGCAGCCAGAACGCAGAAAACAAGAACAGATTTATCACGTTAACCTTCTGAAACCCTGACATGCACAAGAGGCATGCACAACGGTCCAAAAAAACCTAACCCAAGAAAACAAGCCTTCCAAACAGGTGAGAGTGTCTCCCGATTTAACACCAGACCAGAAGAATGAGGTGTCTGAGATGATCTTCTGGAACCAAGAAGTGTTCTCGACAAAACCGGGTCGAACAACCGAGACATATCACCACATCGTCACGAACCCTGGGGCCAGAGTAACAATGAGGCCCTATCGGGTGCCAGCGGCAAAAAGGGAGGAAATAAAAGCAGAAGTTAAAAACAAATGCTGGAGTTGGGGATCATCGAAGAATCCCACAGTCAGAGGTGCAGCCCAATTGTGCTGGTGCCCAAACTTGATGGCACCACAAGATTTTGCAACGACTTCCGGCAACTAAACGAAGTATCCCAGTTCGACGCGTACCCAATACCTTGCATAGATAAGCTAGTGGACCGTCTGGGTAATGCCCGGTACTTGACTACCCTAGACTTGACAAAGGGGTACTGGCAGATTCTCCTTGCAGAAGACGCAAAGGAAAAGACTGCATTCTCTACACCAGAGGGTCTTTTTCAATATACTGTCCTCCCTTTTGGACTACATGGGGCCCCAGCTACCTTCCAGCGTCTCATGGACAAGCTATTACGCCCGCATAACAGTTATGCTGCTGCCTACTTGGACGATGTGGTCATTCATACCCCAGACTGGGAAACCCACCTGGAGAAGGTGGAGGCAGTCCTCAATACCTTCAGGCAAGCTGGCCTTACAGCAAACCCTGCCAAGTGCACTGTAGGGTTTACAGAGGCCAAATATCTTGGCTACATTGTGGGAAAAGGTCTGGTAAAACCCCAAGTGAACAAGTTAGAGGCCATCCAAAATTGGCCCCGACCAAGTCGCAAGAAACAAGTCCGGGCTTTCCTAGGTGTGGTGGGGTATTACCGACGATTTATCCCCCACTTTACCACAAGGGCAAGGCCCCTGACAGACCTAGTGAAAGCCCGTGGACCTGATCTGATGAGATGGTCTGACGCAGCAGAGGAAGCATTCACATACCTACAGACTGCCCTCTGCAGTAACCCCATACTATAGCCCCTGATTTCACCAAGGAGTTTATCCTGCAGATGGATGCATCGGAAGTAGGTTTGGGGGCCGTTCTATGACAGATGGTCGGGGAGGAGGAACACCCAATTCTATACCTCAGTTGGAAACTCCTTCCAAGGGAACAAAAATATGCAGTGGTGGAGAGAGAATGCCTCCCTGTAAAATGGGCCATGGAAACATTGCGCTACTACCTGCTCGGGCGCAGATTTGTCCTCGTGACCGACCATGCCCCTCTTCAATGGATGCAGCGGAACAAGGAGAAGAACACAAGGGTGACCAGATGGTTCTTATCCCTCCAACCTTTCCAGTTCCATGTGCAACACAGAGCAGGGAGCCGTCATGGCAATGCCGATGGCTTGTCATGTGTGCACTGTCTGGCGTCCCAAGCTGCCCAACCCCTTGGCGTTGAGCAGGGGGGAGGGATATGTGACAGACCCAGACCAGTGGGGTACAAGAGTCTGGTAGAGGGCAAATATACTGGTCACTGGATGAGTAGTTTTCTGTTCCCTGAGTGACCAGAGCAGGGGCTGCACTAGAGTAATCAGGTACCTGCTAGAACCAGTTCAGGCAGGCAGGCTAATTAGGGCACCTGGAGCCAATTAAGAAGAAGCTGCTAGAATCAATTAAGGCAGGCTAATCAGAGCACCTGGGTTTTAAAAGGAACTCACTTCAGTTTGTGGTGCGAGTGTGAGGAGCTGGGAGCAAGAGGCTCAAGGAGCTGAGAGTGAGAGGGTGTGCTGCTGGAGGACTGAGGAGCACAAGCATTATCAGACACTAGGAGGAAGGTCCTGTGGTGATAATAAGGAAGGTGTTGGGAGGAGGCCATGGGGAAGTAGCCCAGGGAGTTGTAGCTGTCATGCAGCTGTTACAGGAGGCACTATAGACAGCTGCTGTCCACAGGGCCCTGGGCTGAAACCCGGAGTAGAGGGCGGGCCCGGGTTCCCCCCAAACCTCCCAATTGACCTGGACCGTGGGTTCTTCCAGAGGGGAAGGTCTCTGGGCTGTTCCCCAGCCCAAATGGTGAATCTCTGAGGCAAGAAAATCCGCCAATAAGTGCAGGACCCACCAAGATAGAGGAGGAACTTTGTCACAGGACTTAGACATTTAAGTCACTTTTGAAAACTTTATCCTATATCATAATTCAGATGCACTAGAGAGCAGAATTAAGCAATTTTTAATCTGAATTTTGCTTACTTGAATACTTGGCTTTGCAAACTTAACATTCTTTTCACATAGATTTTTGGTATGGAATACAAAATAAAGCACCTTTTTCAGAGCATCTCAATCCGGTTTACAAAGATGGGCAAGCATTCTTACTCCCCACTTTTTTTTACATAAATCAGGAAATGGAGGCACAGCCAGTTTAAGTAACTTGCCAAGGTCACCCATGTAGTCAGTGGCAGAGGTAGGGTAGCACCTGCATCTCCTGAATGCCAGTGCCTGCTTTAAACAGGAGACCACACTCTCTTCCTAATAGACTTGGCCTATTTGCCAGAGCATGTGGCTTTGGTCCTATATTGTATTATATTATATTATATTATATTTTATATTCATTTGGTCCTATTGTATGTGCCATTTTGAAATTCTATGGAAGAATCATGACCTCACATTATCTGAAAGAGAAAATGAAGTAGGCTTTTCCTTAGTTCCATGGGATCAATAGCTGTTGGGTATAGGCAGTAATGTGGGACTAATAGGTAGTACTGTTTATAAGCAGTACCGTGGGATGGATAGGCAGTGCTCCTATGTAGGCAGTAGCATATCTCTAATAAGACAATTCCTCTTATTAAATATTTCCACAATTAAAAAAGGGGGGGAAGGAGAAAATATGCAGATTTCCTCACTGCAACATGAAGGAATAAGCAAGCTCTGTTTTCCTTTTGCTTTGGATGAGTTGGATTCATTTAGCCAGGTGTACTTTGTTTGTTTGAGCCACAAATGTATTCAGGCTTATATTTCTATGAATTCTTTAAAAAGTAACTTCCAGCTGGGACAAACTTTCAGTTTCAGCTTGGCCAAAGGAAGGACCCTTTTTGCTGCTGCAAAAGGCTGCGTAGGTTACATCTTGGTATGTTTATGCACATCCCCTATAATAATGTATCAGAGAAACAAAACCTCTGTTCTTGGGACTGTAATGAAGCGTTGTGGCCTTCAGGTCAGTGAGTTCACTCTATTCTCACATGCACCTCTGCCAGCAACTGCCTCAGAGCACTATTAGGAAGTGGAACCACAACCCATTTTGCCCTTGACTGGGTGCCTACGTTGCTGCTTCACTCCTAACTCACCATCCCTTCAGTTTAGATAGTGTTCAAGTTCATTAGTCTGCACTGCAAATTTCAGTTATCTTAAAGAAATGCAAAAGACAGGACACAATAAAGAAAATAAAGAGTAAATAAAAAATACAAATAATTGGAAATAAATACATCTATTTGAACATGACTAAAAGCTCTGCTGGAGGAGGGGGTCCAAGGCCTGCATTACAAATTACAGCAGATATTACCTACTGTATGGCACAGTTACATCTCTCCAAAAGGCTATTTCCTAATGCTTTCTGATTCTGCCAGTAAAGGTTTTCATCATACTTCAGGGAAGGCCTATGTGGTGTCCCAGGTTTTTCTTCCATATTAACCAGGAGCCACCACTCATATGCTCCTATTTCTTTTTATGTACATATGACCATTGCCATAGCTCAGTAAACTATTGTGCAGTGACATCGTTGTTCTTGAGTAAAAATAATACTAATATAGTTAATTTCTTCCTGTTACTCTCCTAACTTCATTAAGTTAAATTTCATATATACTGATGCCCTCTCATACAAGTTTATCTTAACTGCTCTTCCAGTTGCAATGAATATCAATGTGTGTTTTAATAAAAAGGGTTTATACTGACTAGGTTTGACCTAAATAGGAAGTCGTAGGTGCTTCATTTGAAAACTTCTTATCTGGTTGATTGCCCTAAACACCATCTTGAGAAATTGTTTCAATACTATGCAAATAGTAAAAGCTGCCTTCTTTCCATGCAGAACACAAATATAGAAATTAAATAATAAATGACACACAAAAAGCTACATAAAAAATGAACGTTGCAAAGTCAAGCTCTCAAAAGTTAGGAAATGCCAGAACGAAGGTTGCCTGTGGCAGAATTAAAATGGTCTGTGCAAACTGAATACACCTGTTTATGCTTAGGAATTATGATACAGTCTTTAATTTCATGATCACATACTATTTTGCCACAGGATTCTGCCTCATTCAGTGCGCAGGATTGGTGGTGCCCCCTGAATGAGCAGCTATTAAATATATTGTTTACTTCCTCACTATTCACTGTGTGGCCCAATGCCTTGTTTACTGTACAGCACTCAAACCAATTCTTCAATTCTCTGCATTCTAGGCAGTCTGTTTCCTCCTTTTCTTCCAGGCTGCCCAGGCACCATAAGAGAGAGCACAGAAGAAAAATAGTCTTTTGCTCTGAGTTTTTGCTCCTGGTGCCACAGCAGTCCCTGGCAGTTGGAAGGAGCAAATTATGGGGAAAGTCCTGCCCAGCCCCTGTTATCCTGGGATGGAACATTCTCTGTGCAAATGGAATATTCAGAGAATGTAGTTGCCAAACTCTAACAAGTGTACTGAGCACATGAAAACAGATTTTCAGAGGCTCATAAATTGCCCAAACTTAGGTGATTTTTCTTATGGAAATTGCATAATGGTGACCCTGCCCCCCTTGCCAAATTTTAAGTTCTTGCTCCAAACCACGGAGATGCTAGAGCATCTCAATGAAATCATGGTACGATTTTTTTTAACCATGTGTTTTTATCCAGGCTTTTTATCAGAAATGGTGGAGACTTTTTAGCTGAAACTTCAATCAGAGGCAGATAGACAGTATGGGGACTTTCAGCCTGAACATTTAAAGTTCTGGTAAAGTTATAGGCGACTGAAAAGAGGGTCATTATCTAAGATTTATACAGCAAGTACAATTCATATGGGACAGACTGGGCACTGTTTTGCAGGCCCAAAATTGAATCTGTGGGATTTTCTGACTGCAAAATCTTGCTGCTTTATGGATCTGAACCAGGAAAATAGGTATTCTACTATTAATTAAAATAAGGTGTACAGAATGTGGATGGTTATATTTTTCTTTCCATGCCTGAAAAAAATGCTGCCATTGTAGTAAATAAGACCTGAGCACTCAGCACCAATGAAAATCAGATCGTTTTTATTTAGGAGTCTAAATATGAATTGAGTTGCCTAACTTGACGCACCCAAGTTTGAACATTGTGGCCTAAGGTCTTTTAAAGGAAACAATGAAATTGCTGCTCTGACACTTGATTTAGCTTGGTGAGAAATCAGGCTTACACTATACTTTACTCTAGGATGTGAGGAACAGAGTCCATTATTAGTTCCAAAGTACAAATTATTTGGTGAGAATAATCATGATATCATTTGGGAATGATGAATGTGTGACTATTTGGACACCAGTCCCTACTAGAGTACTTGAAGTTGAAAGTAATGTTGAAAGTTATTAGAAAGGTAGATTCCTCAAGATTTGCTATTGAGCCTTGCATTTCATGTGTAACCTAGCAATCTCAGTAATTTAAGCATTGAGCACCTGTTCCTCAAACTGATTGTTATAAATAATTAGGCAGGCATCATGATTGTTAACAGGTGGGATTTTCAGAAACAACTTGTTCTCCTTAATCAGTTAGGCACTTTTGAACATCTCACTGAACGTTTTTTTCTGTAACTCTTTTAACTAATGACTGCCAATTTCTTCCCTGTCTCTTCCCTGATTCCTCATTTCCTGGACATTTAGGCCACCCAGAATGAAACATCAGGGGTGGTTCTACTAGGAATCTAATTTACTAACTCAAAGATGACCTAAGGAGTACTAGCCACTTTCAATTGCATGGAGTAGCAACAGAACATTTTCCTCCCTTATGGAAGCCTCAGGTGAATTTAAGAATTAGAGTATCTTTCAAAGTTCTGGAACAAAGCACGTCTCCTCCTAGACCTCACAAGTTAGCTCAGAGTCTCCATTAGGAATTCAAGAGATGCCACTAGTTTTGGTTATTCTAAAGGAGGCTGTTGACATTGATAATTTCCCAAGTGTCTTTGAAGTGAGGTTCTTTGGTGTAGATAACATTTGCAGTCTTGTGGCCTGCCATCTTTAGCTATCATTTAGTTGGACCATGCAGTGGTTAAAGTAGATAAAAACAGGAGATGGTGGTTATGATGCGTCTCAAAGTTGTTAAGTAGCATCATCTTGTGTTGATGGGATGCACCATGCAAAAGATAATAGGGGACCAAAGGAGAAATTTATCTGAATGGAATTTCTGACCCCAAACACCAAGCTCATAGCCAGCCAAGTAAGAATGTATATGTGCATCTGTTGTGCATAGAGTTGAGGAGGAGGGTTTCTGGTGAGCCCTTACCTCACTCCCATAAATGCCATCATTTGGAATTGACCAGGACCAAGGGAACACGTTGAAATATTTAATGCAATTTCCTGCATTTGAGGACATTTTTATATAGCTCACACCCCTCCTCCTCCGGCTGAATAAATCTACTCCTCCAGAGGCAAGTTATGTTTTATTAAAATAACAAATATAAATCAACCTGAAGCTTGTCTCTCCCCAGACTTGAAGAAGAGCTCTGTGTGGCTCGAAAGCATGTCTTTCTCACCAACAGAAGTTGGTCCAATAAAAGATATTACTTCACCCACTTTGTCTCTCTAATATCCTGGGGCTGACATAGCTACCACTACATTGCATACAAATATACACCAAAATAAGGCTACCCTTCTCCTATCTCTAAAAATAATGGACTCCTCTTCATCCACCACCTACACAATCGTGTTCTCTGACATCTGTATTAAATATGAATGTGCCATTTATTGCAGTACTTTGGCACTAGACTTTCTACACAAAAAAGTGGTGAGTTATGGCAGTTAGGGCTTGCCTACACATAGTTTTTGCACTGATTTAACTAAATTGGTAGAAAAACTGATTTGCTTAAGTTGGCGCAACCCCCTACTATGGCTGCACTCTTAATGGTATAAAGGTATTTGTATTTGTATAGGTTCTTTCAGTAAATTAACAATCCCTCAGTGCAGTTGCAGGATTAATGCATTCCCACTTTTGGTCCAACACACAAATTTTTAAATGCAGGTATATCACTACAGTGCAGTTGGGGGCAATTCATCTCTTAAAAATATGTTATGAATACATAGGCAAAACATATTTTTCTCACTGTGGAGAACTATTTTAATTAACACCTGATAATTGCTTTTTTTTAACTTCACCCTGCTTCCATATTTCCATAACCATGAGTTTTGCAACAAGCAGAGAAGGTTCTGCCCAAAATGAAAAGAAGTAATACAGAGTTTACTAGAAGAGCACTAGTCCCCTCTAGTTGCATGGCATTGTATTGCCACACAGATACCTCTGCTAGTCTAGGTATTCTATGTCTATAGTATTTTCACAGTTATAGAAGATACTGGAGGAATTCTCAGTGAATGCAAAATTAACTGTTTGTTTTATAAAGCCATCTGGACACAGATTGATAGCCTGAAACAGATTGAGGTTCTGCCTAGCTCTGTATCTCCCTCACTTGTTAAGACTGCCTGTGGTGTAAAAGGTCATCACACAGTGTCCATAAATTCTGGCCCGGGCTGCACAGTTAGGGACTGTAGAGTGGAATCATTTTGAAAATGAATGAAAAACTCAGTGTTGATATTCATCAATATGTTTCTGTTGGAAGAGCTGTTTGTGTTACTTTGTAAAAGTGCTACATCCCAAAAGACTAAGTGGCAGTTTTGGAACTCTTCTCCACAGCTGTTTTAAAGAAATTTTCATCGGTACAGTTTCCCTTCCCACTGAAATCACATTCACTGTGTTTTTAGGGTGTTCGGAGGGAGTGAATGGAGTTATTTACATCCCATTTTCCATATAACCACTTCTGATGACAGTCCCTTTTAAGTTTTTCAGGCTATCCATCCTGTATTAACTTTTTTTTTTTTTTTGTAAGAAAAGGCCTTTCGTGGTTTATAAATTTTTAATACAGGATGCTAACTGCCAGAAAAGTTTTGGAAGGCAACCAAAGATTTTAACCAGTCTCCCTAGCAGATGAAATGAGGTACAACACTGGTGCACCTGGAGACAGTGCCGCTTTCATTCCTCCATTTCAGAAGTATGACACCTCTGGCTTCAGCTTCAGAAAGTCAGGAATTTTCCTTTAAACTGGCTTCCTGGAAATAGAGTTCTGCGCTATTAATGGGTAATTTATCACACTATAGTCCTCAGCCTTGAGAAAATATTTATTTTTTTTAAAATGGGTGAAAAAACAAGGACTACTAAGCAGAGGTAAGAATCTTCAGATGGGGTCTGACATCTCGGGCAGCTGGGGACATCATTAGTGGAGGCTAACCAGCAATAAAGAAGTCACCGACTTTGACATTTATGCTTTAGTATCAGACATCAGATTATTTCTGTGCATAATACTGCTGATTAGGGCTTGATGTTACAATCCTTACTCAATCTTCGCAGCATTTCCTCACACAAAGAGTTCCATTTACTGCAGTGTAGTCGCCTAGTGTGAGTGAATTCTACTTGAACTGAGTAAATATTACTTGGTGTGACTGCAGTGAAACTCACCTGAGTAAATGCTACTCAGTATGAGTTAGGTTTGTAGGATCAGGCCATACAGGATTACATTCTTAGGACATTTTCTTAGTCAGTGTCTTCCATTATGAAGCAACAGAGGGTCCTGTGGCACCTTTGAGACTAACAGAAGTACTGGGAGCATAAGCTTTCGTGGGTAAGAACCTCACTTCTTGCATCTGAAGAAGTGAGGTTCTTACCCACGAAAGCTTATGCTCCCAGTACTTCTGTTAGTCTCAAAGGTGCCACAGGACCCTCNACTCTGAAACCTCTCCAAACTTGTGTGTCTTTATTAACTCAAATTACCTTGAACAGGCAAATACAAAGACACATCATTATAAGACGCGCAGAGGACCTTCCTTTAAGGCTGCACTTGTTATAAAGTAGCTTCTGAGACCCTCCAAAGGCTTTTAAAATATAACTTTTTACAAAAGGATGCTTGCCATAATGAGTACTTCACTCTGGAAAATGCTTGGCTCCCAGAAGACTATAATGGAAGACAGTATCAGATGGGTAGCCGTGTTAGTCTGAATCGTAAAAAGCAACAGAGGGTCCTGTGGCACCTTTGAGACTAACAGAAGTACTGGGAGCATAAGCTTTCGTGGGTAAGAACCTCACTTCTTCAGATGCAAGAAGTGAGGTTCTTACCCACGAAAGCTTATGCTCCCAGTACTTCTGTTAGTCTCAAAGGTGCCACAGGACCCTCTGTTGCTTTTTACGATTCAGACTAACACGGCTACCCATCTGATACTGTCTTCCATTATAGTCTTCTGGGAGCCAAGCATTTTCCAGAGTGAAGTACTCATTATGGCAAGCATCCTTTTGTAAAAAGTTATATTTTAAAAGCCTTTGGAGGGTCTCAGAAGCTACTTTATAACAAGTGCAGCCTTAAAGGAAGGTCCTCTGCGCGTCTTATAATGATGTGTCTTTGTATTTGCCTGTTCAAGGTAATTTGAGTTAATAAAGACACACAAGTTTGGAGAGGTTTCAGAGTAGCAGCCGTGTTAGTCTGTATCCGCAAAAAGAACAGGAGTACTTGTGGCACCTTAGAGACTAACAAATTTATTAGTTTGGAGAGACCGAGCCAGTTGCGTTGAGAAAGGTTACCAGACACTATTTCTTATTTATTGAGGCTGTATGACATGTAGGGACTTTTCAATAAAAAAAAAAACCTCCTCCTGTCATTAGGTGGTTTCTAAAGATTCATCAGAGCACTCTGTTGATGATCACCTTTTAGTTTGTTTCAGGTACTTACTGTTGTGATTTATCACTAGGGGCATCTATAGGATACCTTGTTGCCAGAGAGATTATGGAAAGGGAGGTCAGAATTCATAATTAACAGGTAATAAAGAAGTTGTATGCAGAGAGCCCTATGGGGTTATAAATTCCCTAGTCATACCTCATGAAGCTCAGTGCCAAAATTTTCTTGCTATATGCTCCTAACTCGTGTGAAGTAGTTTCCTTTTTTAACCCTAAGTGGAGTTCCAGATGAGTTTTTTGGGTGGATCCCATGGGATCCATAAACATAAGTCACTTATAACACAGTATGTCACTTACTTTTAGGCATATGATTATTTCAACCCCTTACACTGAGATACTCTATATAACTATTGGTCTTTGAAACGAGTTGATGTGGATAAACCCCTTGCTCCATGTTGATCTGTTTTTGTTGTTGTTTGATTCTGGGGCGGGGGGTGAGAGCATTGCTAAAATCTGTGAACTTTCAGTAAACAGCATGACTTTCTGAATCTGCTTCATAGCTTTCACGCTTTCTTTCTAGCCTTTCAGTTTCTGTAAGTTTATATTGTTCAGGGAGCCATTGCCATATATTGGAGCAGGAGCAGACATGCTTTAACCAAATCTATCTTTATGACACTACTGTATATAGTAGTCTCTCAGCTCCTGCTCCAGAATATACACATTTATATTTTTGGATAGTGGATCTCTTGTGCCTAAAAGCTTGAATGCATTTCTCATTTGAGACCCTAGAGTTCTCTATAACAAATTCAGTAAAGCATATGAGTGGCTTTTTCAGTGGTGTTTTTCTTTTGCATGAGGATAAAAGAAAACAGTTTTCTTTGTAAGTTACCTATAAAAGCTGTGACTGAGGAAAAAATGCCAGGGACATAAATTATACAAGTTACACAGATAAGGCTTTTAATATTATAGATGTTAATATAATTTCTCAGCAAACAACAACAACCCCCCCTCCAAAACCTGTACAGTACTTTCTCTATTAGAAGATGATAAAGGTAAAAAAAAAAAGACTACCTACTTCTATAAGGCTTTCTAATTATAATATTTTTTATTATTTATATAAGTTATTTATATAGCCTGGTGAATTTGTACAGTCCTTTATAAAGGTAGGTTAAGATATGTTCCCTGTCCTGAATAGTTTGTAACTGAGGCTTCACAAAATGGACAAACACAAGCCAAGACACAGGGTAAGAACTGGAGGGAAAGAGGTAGTAGGGATTGCTGAAATAATTGGATTTTAAAGAGAGAAGAGGAATACTCTTCCAGGTATATAGGGCAGCATGATAAAAGGCACAGAACTGACACTGGGACAATGAGACTAAAAGAGCAGTAAGATGGAAGGTTTGGGAAGAGTAAGGGGAAGTCAGCAGAAACTGAGAATAGAGCTGTATATGAGGGCAGGATTATGAAGCGCGTAGTATGAATCCTTAAAAATATAAATCACATTTTCATTTTTGTCATTAAAAATGAATATTTGGAAAATTTTGACCTGCTCTAGCAAATAGTAATATACGTATGTGCATATGTATCTAAATACACACTGTATGTACTACAACCAACCAAAGCTATTATATGTGTTATACTAGTTCAGAAACTTTAGCTGCTGTTCAGTGTCTTTTTGCTCCTTAAAAGCTGCATATTTTCCACTGGGGTTCTCCCTAATAATCTTGATAGTAACTGTGAACTCTAAACCTGATCTCCTGCTATTGAAGTCAATTGGGAGTAGGATCAGGCCCTATCTACCTACAGTGTGAATTTCACAAAATAATGCCTATCTACACAAGTGAGGTTTTCTGCTCCTACCTTTTTCTGAGGTGTGGAAGGTGGAGGTCACAGTGGCCTGTGGCTGGTAAGCCAAAGCTACTTGCACTTGTGTTATTTTTTTTTAATATACACCCCTCCAAAACTGATCCATGTCAGAACTTAGGAACAGAAATGTCAGAAGGATTTGTGTTGCTTGCACAGATGACTAAGCAATGACTGGAATGTGTGGTGTCCACCATACACGTGCTGCAAACTCATGAGTGGCAGATGTTGGTGTTTTGTTTGGGGAGGGTGGGAAAAATAAATCCTCTTTAAAAAAAAAAAAAAAGGAAAGAGAACAGTAAGCTATTGTGCTGGATATGGAAACTTTGGAGACACATTGTGTAAAACAATTTGGTATTGATGACAAGGCATTTTGTTCTATATATGATAAAATATAGAGACACCAGTCTTTCATGAATTATAGCATAACCCAACTCTGGCTTGCAGCCAGAGAAAATTGGAATCAGACTCTACTACTCAAACATTTCCTCTTCAGCTCTTGTTTATGATGTTTGGTGCCAGCAGCCATACATTTTTGTGCTGCTCTGTCTAGGCTTGTAATGAATAGGAAATATGAAATAACTAAACTGAAAGGATGTGGAGAGGGGGGAAAGAAGGAGGGGAACCCCCTTTGGAATAGTTCCTTCAGAAGAAAATAAGATAATGCCAGGAAGTTGGCATCTCAGTAGCACCACCAAGGGGTTGCTAGGCAATCACTGAAGATGAAGTGAATGGCTTATTAAGAAGAAACTGTTCTCTAGCTTTCTACTTGCTGATAGATCTTCACACTAGAAATACAAAGAGCAAATATTTTCCCATTTTACTGACTGGTAACTCTTGTAGATTCTCAGGATATCAGTATTTTTCTAACTACTTTGAGCCTGATCAAAATCCTATTGAATTCAATAAAAAAGTCTCCCATTGTGTTCAACTGGCTTTGGATCAGACCCCATCAGAGTTGGGATGGAGCATCTCTGAACCTGAGATTGAATGTTTAGAAGCAGATGGATACATCAATAACCAGACCTGCTCTGGCATATTGAATCATGTGGACTAATTTTTCCAAAATAATAGCCACAAAATTTCCATAGAAATGAACTGAGAATGTAACTTTGACAGGAGTTTGTGTGAGTTCAAGGGCTTGAATAAAATCATAACTCTAGCTTTCTAACCAGAAAATTACAAGTACTTTTGTACTGTAAAAAAAAAAAAAAAAAGGAGGAGGGAAAAACCCCTCTCCACTCCCAACTCCATATGAGTTTTTTTATATTTCTTCCAAAATTTGTATGTCACTTTTCTACTCACCTGCAAAATTATATATGCAACTTTAAAGCCAGTTTTGACCCCTCTGTAAAAGGTCCTTTGTGTCAGTGCAGAAACAAAGATGGGAGGAAATGCAGGGGTATCTTGGAGGTAAACTTCTAATACATAAAAGTCCTTGGAAAGAATGTAGCATCAGTAGACCACCAAATATAGACAAAAAATAAAAATCTTTTTAGAGGACTATTAAATATTGTGAATTTTCACAGTTAATTAACACTAAGTTATTTAGCATAGGTGTTTGTTATTCTGTGGAAAATCTCCCAATGTTCACTAGCCTTCAGGCCAACACTGTCACCTGTGTGGTGTGGTGGCAGAGTGTTAATATTCTAAGCTATAATATAAAACATATGGGAAATGGTGGCTTGCTCAAAACCTGCAGAAGGGTTTCTCTTTACATGATGTTCATATGGGTGAGTTTCTTTGTTTCAACATCCATAAAACACAACCACTGCCAAAGTTGAAACAGTTAATCTCTTATAGGCTGGTTAGAAACTTGTCTACTGAGCAAATGTATATGCTTTTTTCACTAGAGCACAGTATCACCTAGAGCTGATGAAAAGATGGCAAAAAGATTTGGTTTTGCCATTTTTCCCCATCAAATGCAACATTTTATTGAAAATGTTTATTGAAATTTCACAGTGCAGAAAATTTAAACATGTCGTATCATTAAACCCCAGTTTATGAAATCGGAGAAAAAAGGTGATCATGAGTCAAATTCTGCTCTTTACTTGCAGTCTGGAAGACAACAGTTATTGGGGTTATTGTGGATGAAAACAGGTGTAAATAAGAGTAAAAAATTTGTCTCTTTCTTTAAAGCCAGTTTTTTTTACCAATATTTAATGGGAAGGAGAAATCAAAAAAGCAGCAATGCTGAAAGAGACTTAGGACTGATGGCGCAATGTGTTAGGGTAGCAACAAAGGCCTGGTCTACACTACGGGGTTAGGTCTAATTTACGGGGTTAGGTCGATTTAAAAAAGATCACTGCAATTTTGGGCTGCATCTATTGGTGCATTACTTCTCAGGACAGGGAGACCCCTCTCTATATGGCTCTGGAACATTACATTCAGTTCTGAGCATCTCATTACCAGAAGGATATTGCCAAATGGTTGCAGGTTAGGTAAGAGTGGCCAAAATACCAGAGGTTGGCAAGGTGTTGATTGTAAGGATTGGTTTATGAGAACGGAATGAAGGAATTAAATGTGCATTGAATGGCTAAGCAAGACTCAGGTTGCAGGGTGAAACAGCCTACAAATACTGAAGAATGTAAACACCCAGGATGGAAATTCATTATATATCGTAATAAAGTGAGGCATAGCTAGGAGTAATAGGATTAAATTAAGAAAGAGCTTTGAGAGCTGCTGATGAAAAGTGCTATATAAGAGCTAGGTATTATTATTATTCTATTAATAGAGTGCATTGATGGGGAAACCTTTCTAATTTTTGGTGATAGAATTACAATAATAATCCATATAATAGTGCTATGAAGGAAAATAGTGTCCCTGCCCCCAGGAGCTTAAAATTTATATAAGTTCATCATATAGGCTTATTAGTGTGTTTGTGCGGCTAAACTTTTAAACATACATACTAAGCTGATTTTATTACAGTACTCAGTAAATGACTGTTTTGATGTATTTCTCATGACATTTCCCTGGGTAAATATTATGAGAGATTTAAATGTTTAGTACGTGTGGCTTAGTGTATAGGTTAGACTTTAGAATTACTATCAGTGTAGCTGACCCCTCTTTTTATCATTTCCCTGCTCCCGCAAAAGAACATCCATTTTATAGAAGAACCTCATGACTGACATGCTTTGACTGAGACGTCCACCACAGCCGTCCTGGCTGGATGGGTGATGACATATAATCTTTTGTGTGTAGAAGGAAAAAGCTCTAAAGTTAAAATTGTGAACCTCTGCACAGACATTTCAGCTGTGATGAATGGCTCTGCAAATCTGGCCATTTTGCAGATGGTGCAAACACCTCTGCTGGAATTTTGTAACTAACGGGCTTCTGCAGATGTGTAACTGTCAAGAGAATTTAGTTTATGTTTCTAGCAGAGATGAATGGAAGAACACTAGGGGCCTTAAACATAACTGTTCTTTACTGGAATCTCCATGATGCTCTTTGTTTCAGCATTCTTTTTAGTGATGCCTGGTGTATTATTCTTTCCATGAAATAGGGATCCCTAAACTCTCTCTGTTTCCATCCACTTGCCTGCTTTTAAATCATTGCATCTTTTAAATCAATGCAGAGGAGGTACTGTTAACCATAACATATGATTGCAATCTCTCAATAATATCTGCTGTGTAAAGAGGAGATCTTAATCCAAGTTTCAGGGTCATGCCTGGGTTCACTTCAGGTTTCAGTCAGGGTGACAAGCTGCTGTCATGAGGGGGTTAATATATCTTGGAACCTTTCTTAAAAACCTATGATAACCTGAAAGCAAGTAAAAGCTCCTGAATCACTTTTCAGTGCATTATCAACACTAAATGTACATTAATTCTTAAATGACTAAAATAGGTTTCAGAGGAAAGCTTTTAAAAATCCATTTGTGAGTGGTTATGAGAGAGAGCTCAGGCAATTAAAAATGGAGAACATTTTAAACACTACAGGCAGAAAACAAAGTAAGTTTAAAATACTTAGCACTTCATATGTATAAAACTCTCTGCGCATGCTAACTATTCCTCACCATCCCCATTTAACATATGTGGAAACTGAGGCAGGGAAAGGAAATGATTTACCCACATCACAAAATAAGGCTTAGATCTTGCAAGTTGATCTATGTGGACAGACCCCTTGCTGCCTCCAAAGTCCCTCTGACTTCACATTAGTAGTGTAGCTAAACTGGGAGTGGAACCCCAACCCTGGGTTAATTCCTCTAGCCAATATGCATCGCTGAACAGGGATTAGAACCTGGGGATTTCAGACTCCCAGTCATGTGATTCTTCCTCTACACCCCACACTGACTTTATGAAAAGTGAAAGCCCTCAGGAAAAGATTTGTGATAGTAATATAATGACTGGTTTTAAGGGAGCCGTTTACAGGTAGGCAATAAAAAGAATGGAACTAGCAATCATTGCTAGTGAACATCATTTTCTGAATTTTGTAGTCAGATCATTGTAAATGATAAGAGGCTTCACTGATGTTAAATTTAACTATGTTGGATAACACACAGTCTTAAACTAAAGCTCTGGTTATGGGGAAAAAGACTCTTTAAACTTTGGATTGCCTGTGTCTGATTGGGGTTGGGGTGATTGCCCAGTTTAAAGAAAAAGGCTTTCTATAATGTCTGCATGCCAGTGTCTCTCTCACTTTCTCTTGTGTATTATTTGTATATCTCATCTCTCTCTCTTGCTCTTTAATGCCGCCTTTGATAAGAGGTTTCTCAAGCAACTGCAGGTTTGAATCTGAAAAATTTACATTCAGCTATAATTTCAAGAGCCCAAAGTTAGATTCCCCTTAAAGGCCCCTATTCTCTTCAGAACAGAGATCGCATGGCATACTAGATGCACGTTTCTGACAAGCAGTAACACTACTGCTAAAGTGCCTTTACCCATAGTGGCTTCTCAGATATCTTGTAGCCTTTACACTGTCAAATTCCATTTAAGTGCAAATAGTTCTATCCCTCCTCCCCACAGGTTTACGTCACTGAGCAGAGTGCATTTAGGTTGCTCAGCAAATGTCTGTCTCTATATCCATTTCAGTTTAAAACAAGTAAAAAAAATGAACAGGAGTGTTTTCCTTTCTAAGTAATTCAGCTGTCTCATTACTTTGTGATAGTCAAATATATTTGGATGTTTTTCAAATAGCTTGAGCCTGATTTGCCAAAGCCGGGTTTTGTGTCTGAGAAGACTGGATGCGGAGCTTTCTGAGCAGATATTGGCCTTAAATAGCTGACCATCAGAGTATTTTCTTCCCCTAACTAAACCAGCATAATGACCACCTCCAGTAGGAGGAATTCTGCTACATCCAGGGTAAACTCCTTGGTCAAAATATTTGATCCGAGTGCTTTACAAAACCAGGGGCTTGCTAATGAAGTGGAAACCACCCAAATTCCTCTTGCTGCAAGCAAACATGTCAGCTCCTGTGAAAGTTTTAACACGTTGGATGTGAAGTTTGCCTCCCTTGGTCAGAAAATAGATAAGTTGTTGACTGTGCAGGACAATGTCCTTCAGACGCTAAACAGTGTTTCCCAGGAAATGTATTGCATTGAAAAAGACATTGAGATGTTAAAGACAAAAGCAGCCGAACCTGGACCCACCACAGAAACAAGTGAAAAGCTAAATAACTCTGAAATGAAGGGGCTGTGCATAGAAATGACCAATACCCTTTCTGACATGAACAAGAGTGCAGAGCAGCAAGCTAAAAGATTAGATGGAATGGAACAAATAGTGCTGGGGTTACAGGAGCTTATAGGGTTTGTGGCTGAGAAGTTTAAAACTTGTAAAATCACGGATTTAATTCTCAAAAACAAAGTTCCTCCTAAGCTTGTCAAGGTTGGCAGTTACTTAAAGAAATATAAGGTTGGAAACAATTCCAGAATGAAGACTTTCTCAGACAAAAGGGATACGGGCACGTCCAGCAACAGAAATGAAAAGGTGAGACCAGGTTTGCTTTTCATTTTGCTGAGGACCATTAAATTGTATGGTTGTATTTTGCTTTGCGCTCAGTATTTTAATTTATTTAACCTTAACACTACCAAACCTGTATGCTTTAATATTGAACTGTAATAGACCAAACTGAGCAACTTTTAATGAAAATGAGTCAGAAAATCTAGGCGATGGTAACTGCGGTCATTTTCTGTAATGCTCTATTTACAGCAGGGGTTCTCAAACTAGGGGTCAGGACCCCTCCAGGGGTCGCGAGGTTATTACATGGGAGGGCGCGAGCTGTCAGCCTCCACCCTAAACCCCACTTTGCATCCTGCATTTATAATGGTGTTAAATATATTAAAAAGTGTTTTTAATTTATAAGGGGGGGTCGCACTCAGAGGTTTGCTATGTGAAAGGGGTCACCAGTACAATCGTTTGAAAACTGCTGATTTACAGTTTCCTTGTGTTAGAAAACATAGTTAGGGGCCCAATTCTGTTCCCATTGAAGTCAATACAAACTTGATATTGACTTCAATGGGAGCAGGATCTGGCCATGGATTTTGCTATGATATTCTCTGGGTTTATAAGTGTTTGGGAAAAGCAGTTCAGTGAAGATCTCAGTGGCCTGATTCAAAGCTCATTGAAGTTGATGGAAAAACTCTCACTTGCTTCAGTGGGCTTGGGATAAGTCCCACACAAGTCACTTAATTACATGCATTTTGGTGCAGTACTTATACACTCCTGCTGACTTCCAGGGGAGTTTTACCTGAGTAAGGATTCCAGGTCTTGGCCCTAAGAAGGTTAGGTTCACTGTAAATGGAACTTTAGTTTGTATAAAATCCCCTGAAATAAAACTTTTTACTCCTCTTCACTGGAAATGGTTTTGCTAGGTTTTCCATGAGCCTGATGTAAAGCCCATTGGAATCTATGAAACAACTTCCATTAACAATAATGGGCCTTGGATCACTCCTGTAAGCTTGTTTCATTGTGCTTAGATCTGGTAACATTGATATTCGCCTCTTAAGTTTAGATGATTTATAAAATTGTTTTGACAAGTTATTTTCAATATTAACTACAATACAATGAATTAAAAGGGGTGTTCCTAAATCCTTTGCTGCTTTATTTTTCATTTTGTTTAAAGATGTAAACTTTTTAGGGTTTCATACATTAGAAGACCCATTCTTCAATATCACAAGCTTTTTAGCAAAGGAAAAAAAATGTGTGAAGTTATTAACAGGAAATGGTGCTACTTGTATTGAGAAGTACCCCATATTACTTCAGAATGTCCCCTGAGTGGCTAACCAGATGCCTGGCTATCTTTAAACAGCTCTACTTCCTAGTTAAATAAGTAGTGCTGGAACCAACGTATGTAACTTAGTAGAGGCTAATGGAGTCTGAATGGCAACAGAGGAACAGCTCATAAAGCTCTTTCTTCCAGTCAATTCGTCCAATTCTCCCCGGTGTCATTGTGCAAACTTGTTTTCAGAGAACATCCATAACTGGATGGAAAAACTACTACTGTATAAAATAATGAAACGACAAATGATATTTTTACAGGCAGGATCTTTTTGACAGTCAGATTGGACTGACCTCATTAAATAAAGAAATTCTAATAAAAAAGGTTTTCACCTTGGTACTGTCACCTTCATTAATGAGATGTACGCCGGTTGGGTGGTAAAAATGTTACATATTTATAGTATCCAAGTTTTATTTTTAACTTTTTTTTAATGTGTAAAACACCATGATACAAAGCTAGACACATGGGGCCTGACTGTCCTCATAGTAGTGTAAACCAAGAGTAAAACTGCATAGATGCCAGTGGAATTACACACTTGTGTAACATTGTTGTAAGTAAGAACAGAATCAGTTCCATGATGCTAATGAAGTGTGGTAAGACCCCTAGGGCCTGGTCAGAATCAGGGCCCCATGGTGCCAAATGCTGTAGAAATATAGAGAAAGAGAAAGGATGAGAGAGTAGTGGCCTTTAATGATGAATTCATGGAGGCACGCCAGGCATAAGGGAGAACCTGGAAGACGACCCAGAGATGGGTGTGAGAGAAGATGAGAAATGGGCAAGTGAGACTGGCATCCTTGGCAGATTGAGTGAAATGAGACGTAAAGAAACAAAGAGAGGAGGGAGGACATGTAGAGAGAGGAAGAGTTGCTAAAGGCCTTGAAGGGGTGGAAAAGAAGCTTGAACTGGATGCAATAAGATGGGGGAGCCAGTAAAGGGATCCAGTGAGCGGAGTGATGTGGTCAGAGTGAGGACTTGGAAGATGAGCCAACAGCCAGGGTTTCAGTGGAATGGATGGGGCACGGAGTGTGTTAGGGACAACAGAAAGGAGGAGGTTATGAGGGCCTGAATAAGAGCATTAGCTGTGTGAAGAGAGAGAGAGAGAGAAAAAGCTTGGTCTCTTAAAATGTTTTGGGGGAAGAGTGGAAATATTTGGACATTGTCTGGATGTGTGGGGCAAGAGAGAGAGAGGATAACCTCCCCGGCTAGAGGCCTGAGGAACAGGGTGGATGCGCAAGAAGCTTGGAAGGAAAGATAAGAGTTCTGTTTTGGCCATACTAAGTTGATGTTGCTGGTGAGATACTCAGAAGATGTCACAAGGACAGGCTGAAATTTGGAAATAGGTGGATGGATATTTTAGGAACATTGAAAATTCCCAATAAACTAAGTTCTGAAGCCTTTACTCAGACTTTTGTCACTCTCCCTCAGGCAGAGATCTCTGTTTTGCTTGCCCCACCATAACCAGAGGAAGGAGAGTTGGGGGAGGCAGAGGGGCAAGACCACCCCACCATCACTATTTCACTTCCAAGTATTTAAGAGAAGCCCCTGCTTGGAAGAGATTCTACTCCTGTTCCAGCAAAGCCTTCTCAATGAGCGTCACCCCCACTCTCAGCTGCACTGTTTACCCAATATCAGTCAGCAGCACTCCCCCTTGCCAGAAAGAGAAGGAGCAAAAAATCAAATAACTCTGTCCCATCAGGCTCTCCCAGTTCACCAAGCACCACCTCCTTCCCTCGCTCCCACACTTAATCTTCAGACTGACTCACTGACATTAATTGGCATCAATAGGGGTTTGTCTAGAATAAGGACTGAGTAAGCACTTCTGGATTTGCCCTGATGATGATATTACATTTAATATCTTGTTTGTTTTTTTATATATATATATATTGGCTTGTTGTTACCTTATTCTGTGTGTGTGCATGATTGATTATAAAAGGATCATCATGTGAAATTATCAAACAACCCAGTGAACAATAGTGGAACTTAATACACACATATTCATCCCAGACTTTTAATTTAGCTTTCTGCTACGTATAGTGGGACTTAGTAAAAGATCCTTCAGCTGGGTTTATACATTTCTTTTGCTGAGCCTGTTGCTTTAGGGCTGCCAATTATTGATTTGGGGGGCAAATAGAATCTCCTCTTCCCTAGGGAGGACAACAGTGTGTTTGCTGCAGAATGTATGCACAAGTTAGGTCTTAAAATGTTCTTGCAAAAACAAAGAGAAGATTTTCCAAACAAGAGGGGTGGTTGGATGGGGGATTAAATAACTCCTTACACTCACACGTGCCCACTGTTATGCCTTATAAAGATATCTGTGGAATAGCAGCAGAGATATTATATGCATTCCAAGTGAAATTCAGCCCTTGGCAGAGGGCTTGTGTACTGCAGAGACCCTGCAGTTTCCCCTAAGTGAAGGAAGTGTCAGAGCAGCCAGGTGAGTGGCAGTGATGAGGTGTCTCTTTAGCCTGGTCTTCATCAGCTCTGAACAGTCCAGATTAGGCAGGCTGCACTGGGAATTGGACCAAGAAAGGCAAATCTTACATGAACCAACAGGCCAGAAGCCACTCATTCTCAACAGGCTGAACATTGTTTTACTAGGGCGATATATCACTTTTTCATGGTCCTCAGACCTTTTTCCTCTTCCAAAATGGCTGCTAAATTTACCACCATGAACCGGAATAAACATTTACAAACCCCTGGGAACCCAAACCACCCTGGGGGCTGCAGTGACATCCAAGTATTGAGACAACCAGGTTCATTTTGAATCCAGACCTTTATAAACTTCTACGTGTGTGAGCCCAGTCTGATAGATGAAAGCAGAGAACACACTGCAAAGTGAACTGGGCAGGGAACCCAAGGTTCTAGTTACCATGAATTTGTTAGGAAACATATTGGCTTGTGAAAAAATGAATGTAGTGGTGAAATGCATTAATGGCTTGATAGTGGGGCTGCTGAGCTGTGCCACTGTGTTTGTCAATAGGGATAAGGCTGAAGCATATAAGAGGAGAAATAAGTCAGCAGAACTCAGACATAATTAGATACATATTGTAGGACTATTTCTAGTCTAGGTCTATAGTTTTAAATGAAATGGAAAGGGAAAGAATTTGGATGCTGCACTGATGGGGGCCATGTAGGAACCTAGAGAAACAGATAGATAGAGTGATAAAAATTATAGGAGAAAAATAATGAGCAAAGAAGTATCACCAATGCTATGGGTTATGCTTTATTTTTCACAACATATCTAGATAAAAACACTTCTCTTGTCATTCATCGTTTAATTTAAGTCATGCCCTGACTGGCTGAAATTACTTGTAGGAAAAATAGATATATATCTCTACTCTTTGAGCAGAGGGGAAGAATTATCTTGAACAGAACAAATGACTGTCTCGAAGATCCTTGGACAGGAAAATAGACAACTTAGTTATAGACACAAGCAAGTTATTCCTTTGCATGGAAGCAGACTAGGGGAATGAAAACTCCATAAGGGGAACTTCTTGGAGTTTCCTCAAAACTCTTCCTTCAGGGTTGGAGACGACCCCTTTTTTCTACCACAAAAGTAAGAGGATCCGGGCCACAAGCTTCAGATCTGGCTGTGTCTCCACACCAGCTTCAAGGCCCCCGGTGACATTGCTTGACTCCATGTCCCGAGGCCATCCTCAGAATCCCCCCTTAAAGTCTTCTCAGCATAGAAAATGGCTCTGTGGGAAATTTAATACAGACCCAGGCTGTATTAATTTTTCTGCTGAATCTCGGCAGGTTGGTAGGAGGACAATGTGTGGCTCCTAGCAGTTTCTCCATGCAACACACTGAGAATGAGTAAGCTGGTCTTAAAGTGAGAAGAGATAGATCATGAGCTCATTTCCCTAGGTTTTTGTGATGCATTGCTATGCAATAATTTACAGCACATTAAGAAAATGGACACCATTTTGGGGGTCCATTATGACTCTTCCTCAAGCCTAGAATGACCTTCTGAGATGAGAGGCAGCTGGGAACGGGTGATGAAAGGAGACAGGTTATGTCAGGAGAGTGGGCAGATGGAAAAGAGAGGGCTCCTGGAAGTGAGGAGATAGGGGCAGGATGGACTTGGGCTAGGCAGGTGTGGGAAATCCTCCTTTAGCAGGCCACCAGCTTTTAGAAATTAACCAGTTCTCAGGTGACAGCCCACCTGGGAGTGAGCTAGTTCTTTATGTGTAATGTATAATACATTTGAATGTTTCGTTCAATATTTCAGTCTTTCTTTGTATTGTCAATGCAATTTCAGTTAATTGCTGGGTCTCTACCATGCTGGCTTTCAATGACGAGAGTAGTTTCTTTGAGTTAAATTAATTTGGTGTCATTCTGGCACCATCCTTCGTCCTGCACAAACACACTACTGATGAGGAGCAAAGACTGGCTGTGCAGCAGCCCAGGTGGACCCTGGGGCCATTCCAAGCACATTCCATTCAGCGTTCTGTTGCCCCCATGGTGAGGTGCTGCAGGAAACAGTGTGTCTACATAGGGAAAATAAAGAATCCCTTTATCCCAGATCTTTAAAAAGAAACAAACAAACAAAAACCCTTTGCTTATAAAATAAAGTGTGTTATTAGGAAGCCAGCCTGTGTGTGGAAATCCAGTTAAAAGGGAATCATCAAAGATGTAGGGGATGGTTTTGAAGTCTGTAACCATTTGGAAAAGTCCCTACAGCAAGCTTTCTCCTAAAACAGCCCATGAAGAAGTCTGGACATACCTGCCATGCATGACAATGCATGCTTGACTCAGATGAATCAGTAAAGCTGAGAAATGTCTTCTAACATGGCCAGCTGCTTAATTGCTCTTGTAGCAAAAGATTGCCTGAAGTGGTCTGACAGATGAAACTCAATGTTATTTATACTACAGTAAGAAAATGGCCACTATTGCTTGGCCTTCAAGATGGATCTCTTCTCCTCCATCCTCTCTAACATAAGCTGTGATAAAGTTGCAGTCCACAGGGGAAAATAAGCCCTTTTGTAGAGAATTCTGGAGTACTGTACAGAGCAAATTCTTCATGATGTGATTTAGGTGCACATGCAGTTGGTGGGCCTGTGAAAATAGTGATATACCAAGGTGTTTGTAATAAAGGTCTGACATGCAGAAATGATGGTCATAGATTGATTTTATTTCCTAGTCCCAGTCACCTGACGTAGGCGAGGGTTACACATGGTTAATACTCTGGTCATAGCAAAGCTCAGTATCCACTGATTCCAGTGGCTGCTGTTTCTGTACTATTGCATGTACTCCAGAACCATTGGAAGTATGTTCATCAACTACTTTTAAAATCCACCTACAGATGACTGCTCTCTGAAATGATAGTGACTAGTGTTCATGGTGAATATAAAAATGTTTAAAAGCAGTTCATCATCATTATTATTATTACTACAAACAAGTTGTGTTGTGCTTCTTTTAATATATCAGAGTGCATGTTACAGACTACAGACTCAGATTGTTAGCCCGGATGCCTACATGGAATAAGAGGGCATAAAGAACCCCCTTACTACCATATGTAGGCTACTCACTTTGCTAGAGATCCTCCCTCGCAGAGGAGGGAAGGGAAGGGAGAAGAGCAGTTGCCATTGGATCGCTCCTCCCTCTCCCATACAGGTGGATGGGAAGTGGGCAGGCAGGAGCAGGAAGTGGACAGAGCCTTGGCTTCACTCATCACCCAATATAGCTGAGCCTGTGCATTGGCAGAGGTAAGCTGTGGAAGAAAAAGGCTGGTTCAGCTTTTTTCCAGCAAAGGGGAAGTCATGACTGAACTGTGACTCTCAACCCCACCCCTGGAGCAGTGTAGCTATCCACTGCCCTTTATGATAGGGTTACCATATTTTGTGCCTCCAAAAGGAGGACACTCCACAGGGCCCCGGCCCAGCCCTGCCTACGCCCCAACTCCACCCCTTCCCCAAAGTCTCCGCCCCCTCCCCTGCTTCCCGCGAACATTTGATTCGCGGGAAGCCTGAAGCAGGTAAGGGAGGTGTGGGGGGAGGAGGCGCGGCCCAGTCTGGGCCCCCCCGGCGGCTCCAGCCTGGGTCGGCTCGGGCCCTGGGGTGCCGGCCCCGGGCCCGGCCGAGCACTCCCGGCCCGCCCAGCACTGCCAGCCCCCGGGGTCCCTGGCTGAGCACCCCCGGCCCACCCAGCACTGCCGGTCCCCAGCCCAGGCCCCAGGCCCCCGGCCGAGCACCCCCGGCCCCACACCGCCAGACCCCGGCCCGGCCCCCGGCACCGCTCCACCGGCCCGGCCCCCGAGCCCCTGGCCCGGCCCGGCACCGCACCGCCGGCCCGGCCCCCGAGCACCCGCACCGCCGGCCCCGCATGTCCCGATTTTCCCGGACATGTCCGGCTTTTTGGGATTTCCCCCCGGACGGAGATTTGGAGCCCAAAAAGCCGGACACGTCCGGGAAAATCCGGACATATGGTAACCCTACTTTATGAGAGCTGTCTTGCAAAGTGCCAGTTCCACCCTGCATGTTTCTAAATTAGATTTTCACAGTAAAATAGTTTTTACATACAGTATTTTAGAGCCAACTGTTAGTTTTGCATGTTGAAAAATTTACTAAGAGTCCGTATTTTCCTTTAGGCTGTCTTTGATCCCCCATCCTGATTGCTACCCTCTTTCTTGAGTTACTGGGGCTATATTTAGGCATGTTTCCAGCTGTGGTTTTACTGTGATCGTATTAGAAGTGCACTGCATTGCTGAACTAATATCTTTAATAACAAGTGAGGAGCATCATTTTAGTCTTGATGGACTGCGATATATTTGTTTACTCATATATATTTGATGTTTCTGTCCTCTTGATTTTTTGTTCTTTAAGTTTGAGTACAGTGAAGTGCATTCAAAGATTTCCTGGTATGTGATGGGTGGCTTGATGCAAATTTCCTTGCAGCAATATCTGCCTAGTAAATTCTGTTTGTTATTGCCAAGTTATTTCAGGGCTGTTGGCCACATATGCATTCTCATGTATATCCAGTAAGGAATCATACTTTACATTCTTTGATGTGACTGAATAGATGTTCTGACTTGAAATTAGCATATACAGAATAATTATTTATTTTAGAGTGCTCTCAGGACTATAAAGAACGTAGAAGAGAGAAGATTTCCGCATTTAGGTGCCTACAGCCTCTGTAGACAAGCAATAAATAATTATTCAGTTACACTGAGTGCTATCAGAAATGGAAGCAGATTCACCATATGACAGTGGGTGTGTTTTGTTTCATGTATATAATAAGTATCAGAATTTCATTCACTGGTCATTTAACACTGCCTGTCTTTGCAGACAAAAAGTGCTTTGAGGAGGGAAATGGAAGTGGAGACAGTGGATTTCAGCTGTTCCAGGATAGGTAGAGAGTTATGGAGTCAAATACTTTCTCAGGAAAAGAAGGCATCACATATGTTCTAATTCCAAAAGTTAGTATATTGATGTCAAGGCTGTATCCCCACTTTGAACTTTAGGGTACAAATGTAGGGGCCTGCATGAAAACTTCTAAGCTTAACTACCAGCTTAGCTCTGGTTCGCTGCCACCATTTCCCAATAAGATTCCCTCCCTGGGATGCCTTGAGAAACCTTTCACCAATTCCCTGGTGAATACAGATCCAAACCCCTTGGATCTTAAAACAAGGAGAAATTAACCATTCCCCTCCTTCCTCCCACCAACTCCTGGTGAATCAAGATCCAAACCCCTTGGATCTTAAAACAAGGAAAAATCAATCAGGTTCTTAAAAAGAAGGCTTTTAATTAAAGAAAAAGGTAAAAATCATCTCTGTAAAATCAGTATGGAAATTAACCTTACAGGGTAATCAAAACTTAAAGAGCTCAGAGGACTCCCCTCTAGTCTTAGGGTATGTCTACACTACGAAATTAGTTCGAATTTATAGAAGCCGGTTTTATTGAAATCGGTTGTATACAGCCGATTGTGTATGTCCACACAATAAAATGCTCTAGGTGCTCTAGTCGGCAGACCGCGTCCACAGTACGAGGCTAGCGTCGACTTCCGGAGCATTGCACTATGGGTAGCTATCCCACAGCTATCCCACAGTTCCCGCAGTCTCTGCCGCCCCTTGGAATTCTGGGTTGAGATCCCAATGCCCGGATGATGCAAAACAGTGTCGCGGGCGGTTCTGGGTACATGTCGTCAGGCCCCTCCCTCCCCCGTCACAGCAACGGCAGACAATAGATTCGCGCCTTTTTATCTGGGTTACCTGGGTTACCTGTGCAGACAACATGGAGCCCGCTCAGCACAGCTGAGCTCACCGTCACCATATGTCCTCTGGGTGCCGGCAGACGTGGGACTGCATTGCTACACAGCAGCAGCTGCTAACTGCCTTTTGGCGGTAGACGGTGTAGCATGAGTGATAGCCGTGGGGCTGGCAGCCGTAGTGCTGCATTGCACCAGCCCCTTGCAGGCGATGGTATATTATGACTGGTACCCGTCGTCGTCGTACTGGTATGGCTGTCAATCATGGCCACCTGGGCAGACATGCTACTGTTTCGATGATGACGGTTACCAGTCATAATATACTATTTTCTGCCAATTGCCCAATATTGTCTGCTAAGCACCCAGAAGAGGCCGAGGGCGATGCTGGGTGCTGGCGGACGTGGGGCTGGCAGACGTGGGGCTGCATTGCTACACAGCAGCAGCCCCTTGCCTTTTGGCAGATGATGGCATATTATGATTGGTACCCGTCATCGTCATACTGGTATGGCTGTCACTCATGCTGCAGCGTCGGCTGCCACCTTAAGATGTAAAAAATAGATTTGTTCTGTGTTCATTTGCTTCCCCTTCCTCCGTGAAATCAACGGCCTGCTAAGCCCAGGGTTTCCAGTTTAATCTTTGGGGGGACCATTCTGTGTGACAGTTGTTTGTGTTTCTCCCTGTTCCTGTACCTGTACGCCATGTCGTCACTCGGCCCTCCCTCCCTCCCGCCCTCCTTCTCCTGGTCCATCAGATACTACTTTCGCGCCTTTTTTCTGACCAGGCGCCATAGCTAGCACTGGGATCATGGAGCCCGCTCAGATCACCGCGGCAATTATGAGCACTATGAACACCACGCGCATTGTCCTGGAGTACATGCAGAGCCAGAACATGCCAAGGCGAAACCCGGACCAGGCGAGGAGGCGATTGCAGCGCGGCGACGAGAGTGATGAGGAAATTGACATGGCCATAGACCTCTCACAAGGCACAGGCCCCAGCAATGTGGAAATCATGGTGTTACTGGGGCAGGTTGATACCGTGGAACGCCGATTCTGGGCCCGGGAAACAAGCACAGACTGGTGGGACCGCATCGTGCTGCAGGTATGGGACGATTCCCAGTGGCTGCGAAACTTTCGCATGCGTAAGGGCACTTTCATGGAACTTTGTGACTTGCTTTCCCCTGCCCTGAAACGCCAGGATACCAAGATGAGAGCAGCCCTCACAGTTGAGAAGCGAGTGGCAATAGCCCTGTGGAAGCTTGCAACGCCAGACAGCTACCGGTCAGTCGGGAATCAATTTGGAGTGGGCAAATCTACTGTGGGGGCTGCTGTGATCCAATTTGCCAGGGCAATGAAAGACCTGGTGATAGCAAGGGTAGTGACTCTGGGCAACGTGCAGTCAATAGTGGATGGTTTTGCTGAAATGGGATTCCCAAACTGTGGCGGGGCCATAGACGGAACCCATATCCCTATCTTGTCACCGGAGCACCAAGCCACCGACTACATAAACCGCAAGGGGTACTTTTCAATGCTGCTGCAAGCTCTGGTGGATCACAAGGGACGTTTCACCAACATCAACGTGGGATGGCCGGGAAAGGTACATGATGCTCGCGTCTTCAGGAACTCTGCTCTGTTTCGAAAGCTGGAGGAAGGGACTTTCTTCCCGGACCAGAAAGTGACCATTGGGGATGTTGAAATGCCTATCGTGATCCTTGGGGACCCAGCCTACCCCTTAATGCCATGGCTCATGAAGCCATACACAGGCAGCCTGGACAGGAGTCAGGACCTGTTCAACTACAGGCTGAGCAAGTGCCGAATGGTGGTGGAATGTGCATTTGGACGTTTAAAAGCGCGCTGGCGCAGCTTACTGACTCGCTCAGACCTCAGCGAAAAGAATATCCCCATTGTTATTGCTGCTTGCTGTGCGCTCCACAATATCTGTGAGAGTAAGGGGGAGACATTTATGGCGGGGTGGGAGGTTGAGGCAACTCGCCTGGCCGCTGATTACGCGGAGCCAGACACCAGGGCGGTTAGAGGAGCACAGCAGGGCGCGGTGCGCATCAGAGAAGCTTTGAAAACGAGTTTTGTGACTGGCCAGGCTACTGTGTGAAACTTCTGTTTGTTTCTCCTTGATGAACCCTCCAACCCCCCCCCCCGACCCGGTTCACTCTACTTCCCTGTAAACCAACCACCCCTGTGTGTTTCTCCATTGAGAGAGTCATAGCACACGGTTGGGGTAGTGGTGGCTGCACCCCCTAGGATCGCATGCAGCTCCGCGTAGTAGCGGCAAGTTTGCGGCTCTGCCCCGGACCTTCCGTTTGCTTCTCTGGCTTTGTGGTAGGCTTGCCTTAGCTCCTTAATTTTCACGCGGCACTGCTGTGTGTCCCTGTTATGGCCTCGGTCCTTCATGGCCTTGGAGATCTTTTCTAATACTTTTCCATTTCTTTTACTGCTACGGAGTTCAGCTATCACTGCTTCATCTCCCCATATGGCGAGCAGATCTCGTACCTCCCGTTCGGTCCATGCTGGAGCTCTTTTGCGATCCTGGGAGGACTCCATGACGGTTACCTGTGCTGATGAGCTCTGCGTGGTCACCTGTGCTCTCCACGCTGGGCAAACAGGAAATGAAATTCAAACCTTCGCGGGTCTTTTCCTGTCTACCTGGTCAGTGCATCTGAGTTGAGAGCGCTGTCCAGAGCGGTCACAATGAAGCACTGTGGGATAGCTCCCGGAGGCCAATAACATCGAATTCCGTCCACACTACCCCAATTCCGACCCGCAAAGGCCGGTTTTATCGCTAATCCCCTCGTCGGAGGTGGTGTAAAGAAACCGGTTTAAAGGGCCCTTTAAGTCGAAAGAAAGGGCCTCGTTGTGTGGACGTGTCCAGGCTTAATTCGGTTTAACGCTGCTAAAGTCGACCTAAACCCGTAGTGTAGACCAGGCCTTAGGTTCAAAGTACAGCAAACAAAGATAAACACTCTAGTAAAAGGTACATTTACAAGTTGAGAAAACAAAGGAAAACTAACACGCCTTGCCTGGCTATTTACTTACAAGTTTGAAATAGGAGAGACTTGTTTAAAAAAAATGTGGAGAACCTGAATTGATGTCTGGTCCCTCTCAGTCCGGAGAGCGAACGCCTCCCAAACAAAGAACACAAACAAAAGCCTTCCCCCTGCCAAGATTTGAAAGGATCTTGTCCCCTTATTGGTCCGTTAGGTCAGATGCCAGCCAGGTTACCTGAGCTTGTTAACCCTTTACAGGGAAAAGGATTTTGGAGTCTCTGGCCAGGAGGGATTTTATAGTACTGTACACAGGACAGCTATTACCCTTCCCTTTATAGTTATGACAATTGAGGATTCAGTCACATACAACAAGTTGTTACATATAGAATTATGTACATGTAGAGAGCCTATATACCGGTGCTTATGTAGCAAAATCCATGACATAACACTGGGTGATAAAGACTTGCTCAAGTACTCAATGTCATCACGTAGATCAAGTAACTCAATCATGTCTATTCATGGATAATGTTCAGCTCTTACATAAAAGCTGGATATCTAATCCTAATAAATCTATGTGAACTATCTTGGACATCCCTAATACAGACACTAATGACGTCTATCCGTTACTGTTATTAGGAAGTATCTCCAACAGTTGGAGATGGGACACTAGATGGGTAGAATTCTGAGTCACTACAGAGAATTCTTTCCAAGGTGTCTGGCTGGTGGGTCTTGCCCGCATACTCAGGGTCACCATATTTGGGGTTGAGAAGGAATTTTTCCCCTGATCAGATTAGCAGAGACCCTGAGGGTTTCTCCTTCCTCTGCAGCATGGACATGGGTCGCTTGCTGCTCAGGCAGTACCTGGGGCCAGCCGCACCAGCTGCTGCTCAGGTGGTCCCCAGCTAAGTTCCCTGTAAGCTGTGGAGCAGCCTATTTAGTGCCACGCAGGTGCTCAGGGAACCCGCCCGGCCGGGACCTGCCATGACCAGGGGAGAGGCGCCCACCCCGGCCCCAACTCAGCCCCAGCTCAGGCCTGCCACTGCTGGGGCACCACTCCCCTGGCCCCAACTCAACCCAGGAGGAGTCCTCTCTCCCTTCTGTAGCCCCAGGGCAGCCTGCATCCCAAATCCCGCATCCCCGGCCCCTCTCCAGAGCCCGTACCCAGCCAGAGCCCTCCCTCCTCCCCCCTCCCACAGCTCTGAGCCCCTATCCCCAGAGCTCGCACCCCCAGCCAGAGCCGTCACACCCCTGCATCCCAACCCTCTGCCCCAGCTCTGAGCCCCCTCCCACATTCTGAACCCCTCGGCCCCATCACCTCCATATTGTTGCACATAACAAAATTCATTCCGCATTCTGGCCCTGGAACTGCCTGAGCAGCAGCTGGTGCGGCTGGCCTTGGGGACCGACGGAGCAGCAGTCCGTGTAGTGGTCCCCGGGCAGCCGGAGCAGCTGCTGCTCGGCGGCCCCCCCGGCAGCTGGTGCTGCTGGCCCTGCCCCCCCCAGGCCGACTTCCCCGCAGCAGCAGCCCCTCAGCTCCCCTCTAGCAACGGTTCCCTAAGATTTAGTCAGGGGTGTTTATAATATAAGTCATGGACAGGTCTCGGCCATGAATTTTTGTTTATTGCCTGTGACCTGTCCATGACTTTCACTAAAAATACCTGTGACTAAATTGTAGCCTGAGTAATGGGCCTACTACAGAAGTGAGTGGGTGAGGTTCTGTGGCCTGCAATATGCAAGAGGTCAGACTGGATGATCATGATCATCCCTTCTGACCTCAAAGTCTATAGGCCTATGAGTCAATGAATAGAAAATGTACTTGTGCATATGCAAATTTCTTTATACTGCAACCTGTTGAATGGGAGCAAACTGAAGCAATGAAATAGTACCTTTTGGCATCAGAAGAAATGTGATGGAGTCACAAAGGAGATCTAACTAAAACCTTAGGGCTGCTTCATGAAACCATTCATTATAAGGTTGCCTGCAGTGGGAAGAAAATCAAAGGGTTTTATTAGGTGAGTAAAAAAAGTTGAAAGTTAGATAGAAAAACATTCCAAAGTTAGCCCTGGTGCAGTATAAAGAAAGAATTTAAGTACAGCACAGCTCATTAAAAAGGAGTCAGATGTTCATAAAAAGTATTACATTAATTTCTGACTGAATCTGAAATTGCTTTAAAATACATTATATTTATATCTTTTATGATTGCTTAACGTCTAATTACTACGATTTTTTTCATCGCGTAGTTTCTAATGCGACTCTGAATAGTTTCTGAAAATAGTCTTATGCATCATTCCATACCGTAGGTTTATAAAGAGTCGTTATTCTGCTACCATGTTATTCTGCTGCTGTTGCCATCACCTCTGCTGTTACTCTGTCTGTGTTACATGGAGTCTGAACATGGTGAATGTTGGAAGCACAAGTTTATGCTTGGAAAATGTTTTGGGTTTTTTTGACGGCATAACCCCAGCTTGTGTTCGTGCACACACCTTTTTGCTTGTGCATATTTTTAGGCACACAAAATATAACCTTTAATATTTCCCTTCGGGGCAATTGCGGATGAAGAATGAAAACAGCTTTGGAAGCTTTGGCCTCCTGTGGAGGGAGGGCGGGGGGACAACAGGTGATGCTGTAAACCTTGTTGTGCATATGAAATTCTTTTTTTTAAAATTGTGTGCATAATTTCCATGACAGTCTGAGACGCTTTAGACTGTAGAAACCCAAGACTAAAAAAAATGTTTCCTATAATTTTAGAAATTGTGAGAGAAGAACTCACCCAAATGAAAGGCTAAAACCTCCTTGTAAGGCTTTGGATTAAAGGGATCCTTAGAAGCACTCGTAACAGCTCTGGAAGCAGTATCTCATGGGGGCAAATAGAATCCGTAGGTATCCATAGTACAGTAGCAATTACATTTTGGGTATTGCAGAGGAATGAGTTGTGCCTTTAGGGTGACATTTTCAAAGGAGTCTAACAGAGTTAGATGGTCAGATCCTATTGCAATTCAAAGAGAATTGGTCGGCTAATTTCCTCTCCTAAGAAAATCCCAGTGTTAAGGCATTGCTCTGCCTTGGGGTGCAGAGGAGTCATACTCCCAATAGGAACTTGTGCCGCAGAAAAGTGCAGGGCCTCCTGCAGATCCCACAGAATACAGCCACTAGTCCTAGGGCTGCCAACTTTGTAATATTTAAAAACTGAGCACACCTGTTGGAGTCTCCCCTGCCCCGCCTCTTACCCGTGAGGCCCCACCCCTACCTCTTTCCCCAAGGCACTGCCCTGCCCCTTGCCCCTGAGGCCCTGCCCCCCATTTGCTCCTCTTTCTCCTTCCCTCTGTCACTCACTACTTTTCGCCTCTCCCCCCATTGCCTGCAGAGCCAGGATTGGGAGCTGCAGCCGCCTGATGCGGGTAGGAGCTTAGATTCATAGATTCTAGGACTGGAAGGGACCTCGAGAGGTCATCGAGTCCAGTCCCCTGCCCTCATGGGAGGACCAAATACTGTCTAGAGTAGACCATCCCTGATACACATTTATCTAACCTACTCTTAAATATCTCCAGAGATGGAGATTCCACAACCTCCCTAGGCAACTTATTCCAGTGTTTAACCACCCTGACAGTTAGGAACTTTTTCCTAATGTCCAACCTAGACCTCCCTTGCTGCAGTTTAAGCCCATTGCTTCTTATTCTATCCTGAGAGGCTAAGGTGAACAAGTTTTCTCCCTCCTCCTTATGACACCCTTTTAGATACCTGAAAACTGCTATCATGTCCCCTCTCAGTCTTCTCTTTTCCAAACTAAACAAACGCAGTTCTTTCAGCCTTCCTTCATAGGTCATGTTCTTAAGACCTTTAATCGACATTCTTGTTACTCTTCTCTGGACTCTCTCCAATTTCTCCACGTCTTTCTTGAAACGTGGTGCCCAGAACTGGACACAATACTCCAGTTGAGGCCTAACCAGCGCAGAGTAGAGCTGAAGAATGACTTCTCGTGTCTTGCTCACAACACACCTGTTAATGCATCCCAGAATCATGTTTGCTTTTTTTGCAACAGCATCACACTATTGACTCATATTTAGCTTGTGGTCCACTATAACCCCTAGATCCCTTTCTGCCTTCCTAGACAGCCTCTTCCCATTCTGTATGTGTGCAACTGATTGTTCCTTCCTAAGTGGAGCACTTTGCATTTGTCTTTGTTAAACTTCATCCTGTTTACCTCAGACCAATTTGTTCAGATAATTTTGAATGATGGCCCTATCCTCCAAAGCAGTTGCAGCCCCTCCCAGTTTGGTATCATCTGCAAACTTAATAAGTGTACTTTCTATGCCAATATCTAGGTCGTTGATGAAGATACTGAACAGAGCCGGTCCCAAAACAGATCCCTGCGGAACCCCACTTGTTATACCTTTCCAGCAGGATTGGGAACCATTAATAACTACTCTCTGAGTACAGTTATCCAGCCAGTTTTGCACCCACCTTATAGTAGCCCCATTGTATTTGCCTAGTTTATTGATAAAAATATCATGTGAGACCGTATCAAATGCCTTACTAAAGTCTAGGTATACCACATGCACCGCTTCTCCCTTATCCACAAGACTCGTTATCCTATCAAAGAAAGCTATCAGATTGGTTTGACGTGATTTGTTCTTTACAAATCCATGCTGGCTATTCCCTATCACCTTACCACCTTCCAAGTGTTTGCAGATGATTTCCTTAATTACTTGCTCCATTATCTTCCCTGTCACAGAAATTAAACTAACTGGTCTGTAGTTTCCTGGGTTGTTTTTATTTCCCTTTTTATAGATGGGCACTATATTTGTCCTTTTCCAGTCTTCTGGAATCTCTCCTGTCTCCTATGATTTTCCAAAGATAATAGCTAGAGGCTCAGATACCTCCTCTATTAGCTCCTTGAGTATTCTAGGATGCATTTCATCGGGCCCTGGTGACTTGCAGGCATGTAACTTTTCGAAGTGATTTTTAACTTGTTCTTTTTTTATTTTATCTTCTAAACCTACCCGCTTCCCATTAGCATTCACTATGTTAGGCATTCCTTCAGACTTCTCTGGGAAGACCAAAACAAAGAAGTCATTTCTGCCATTTCCAAGTTTCCTGTTACTGTTTCTCCCTCTTCACTGAGCAGTGGGCCTACCCTGTCCTTGGTCTTCCTCTTGCTTTTAATGTATTGATAAAAAGTCTTCTCGTTTTCCCTTTATTCCTGTAGCTAGTTTGAGCTGGCCCTGGTTGAGTAGGGGCTGGCACAGGTGATGACTTGGTGCCTCCCTGTCTCCCCCGGTTGCAGTAACCGGACTTTGGGTGTCCAGTCAGTAGATCTGACCAGACACTGTCAGGTCCCCTTTTCAACCAGACTTTCCAGTCAAAAACTGGTCCACCCTTTTTGAAGGACACTCCGTCTACTCCCCCTGGTCCCAGCCAGCTCTACAGGAACCAGGCACAATCTGGCCCTTTGAGAAAAAGCGATGACTGAAAGTTCATATTTTTACCCCTACGTTAAGATTTGACAAGTCAAAAGAGGCACAATTTATCTGTAATGGCAAAAACCTCAAGTGTACATCTTAAGTTCCCGTATATACTATGGGTACTCTCTGTCATACTTCCAGTCTTGGCATTAATTGTACTTCATCCTAGTGGCCTTACCATGTGCCACTTATTGGTCATAAACAAGCAATACTTACCGAGTCTGAAGGATGCAAGTAAATGCTTCAACCCATTTCATTTTGTACCAGCTGGATTAGTTTTTTCACTTAAATAAGCATGAGCGCCTCAACCCCTGCTAAACTATAGGCATTCAAAAACGATGTTTGAATAAATACTGTAGTGATTTATGGAGCTGTCAAGCAGTTGCAGATACTCGGCATCATCCAAATTTCTACCAGACAGATTTTCAAAAGCTGCCGTCCATTTTTCACACCTGCAGACTGCAAAAATATTTAGTGAGAAAGCACTGTATACCTGCAATTATTTTTGGATGCAGAAATGAAATTTGGCTCCATGTATAAAAAGTCCTTGGAGTCCACTTGCATGGTTATTTGCTCAGCTGACTATATTTGATTATAGTCAGTGTCCTCATCAACATTGCCAGGAGGGCATACTTACAGGAACCAGAGTGCATTAGTAATTGCATTAACTTCTTGGTCTAAGGTTTTGCCCTACCTCTTTTAGCACTTTTCACTGCAGAGCAGAAAACCAAAGCAAGCAATGACCCATTCTTTATGATCAGTTCAGAATTTAGATTCATGGAGCATTCGTAGATTTAGGTTCATTGAACATCTTAACTGACGAGGCTCCAGCTTGTTTTTTGAGGGGAGTTATGTGCTCAGATTTAAGCCCTCTTCATGTTATAGCTTGAATCCTGCTAGGAACAACTGTATTCAAAACAGTTGTCAGTCACAGTTCTTACAGCACAGATTCCTTGTCTGTTATGGATAGGAATTTTTTGTAATAGCCAGGCTAGCTGTAGATGCAAACTGCGTATCTCACCATTTCCAACTCCTTTCATACGATTTCTTTTTTTTTTAATTTCTCTTTGTTTCCTGTCAAGTTCAGTATGCTTTGGATACAGTAGCTTTAGAGAGTACATGTAGTTTTCATTTTGTTCCTGTTATCTGTATAGTTCTATTTAGTATTGTATATTTAAAAAAATCCTTTAAAGAAGCTACCAGGGAGTGTATATAGTTCTGGCATCAAGTTGTGCTCATTTTATTCCCATGAGTAAACAGTAGGGTTACTTGCATGAATAAAGCAAGCAAGTTTAGGTGCCTGGTCCAGTATACTCAGCAGAAATAGGTATCAAGCAATTTTAGTGGATGATTCAAAGAGAGAGACCGAGATAGATTCTTCCCTAATCTGGAAGAAATTCTTCTGAAAGTTACTTGGAAGTATCTAATTGTTTACACCCTTTTGGACCCATTTCTATTATTAACAATATATATGTTTCATTTTTACTATGAAGAGGTTAGAAGGAAGCTAGAGGAAAATGGAATATTGATGAATCATTTATGTCACTTATTGTGATGTTACCATTTTACTAGTACATTACGAATATTTAAAGAAAAAGACAATGAACAAATTCCATAGATATATTATTACATAGCTATAAATGTAACAATAATACCTCCGTTTTATGGGAAGTCTGTTCAGTACAAAAGTCCTCTAGATGTCAGTATAACATTGTAGAATATAGACATAGTGTAGGCTACAAAGCTAAGATTATGGTTTTATATCCTTTGATTCCTGGTAACTGTTTTATCAGCTTGCAATAAATTATTAAAAATGCTGTTACCAGATGTTGTATGCAGTGTAGTTATAGCCATGTTAGTCTGAGGATACTAGCGAGACAAGGTGGGTGTGGTAATATATTTTATTGGACCAACTTCTGTTGGTGAAAGAGACAAGCTTTCGAGCCACACAGAGCTCTTCTTTGGGTCTGCTGAAGAAGACCTGAAGAAGAGCTCTGTGTGGCTTGGAAGCTTGTCTCTCTCATCTACAGAAGTTACCAGATGTTGTTTAACAGCACAAATCTATTTAAAATCTATCAGTAAGGCTATTACTGAATATTTTACCAGCACAATAAATATTAACTTTGTTTTAGACTAACCAACCTAATTTTTAAAAGCTGGTAAGTTATTTTTCTTGTGGATTATTTGTCAGCTCATGAGGCTTGATTCTGATTTTTTCTATGCTAGTTTTACATTAGTGTAACTCCATTGATTTCAACCCAGGGAGTTACTCCTGATTTACATTGGTACAAACAGAATCAGGTCGATGGCACCTAAAACTGAATACTTCATGCATACTGTCAATAACACTTAAAGATGGATTTTGAATCAATTTGTGCAAAATGTTTGGTTTTGTTCAAAAGAAAGAATGCAGTTTTGCAAATAACAGTGCAATGTGAATGCTGTGCACAGGGACTAATGTATTGCTTGCATTCCTACAGGCCATCAGGGATCAGAAAGAAAAGGAGAAGTCATGTTTAAGTGCGAAGGGAACAAAGTTTATAAAAAAGAAGAAACCACCCGATTCCACAGGTTAGAGCTTTCACTCTGCATGGTATCTAAGGGCCCAGTTTTGGAACCCTTCCTTACCCATATGAGTAGTCTGGCTGAAATAATTGGGGCTAATCTTGTGAACAAGTAAGTAAGAGTAACATGAGTAAGGGTTGCCCAATCAGCACCTAGACATTGAAGGGTCATTTACTCTATTACCGTCAGTGCATTATGTGTTGCCTTGCCTTTGTACATGGTCATAAACTTTCCAAGAAGGTGCTTTTGCTTGACTATATTATTAAACTAGACTTAGTTCACTATGAGTTTAAATAAGAAAAATATCTGAAAGGGCTACATCTGAAGGCCAAGAATCTGTAGGTGCTTTATATAATGGGTTTTTTTTAAAAAATTATACTTTGCTTGAAAGCTCATGACCATTACTATTGCTTAGAAAACATTTCCATTGACCTTGGAAAGTGGAGGAGAAAAGCAGGTGCCTACTCAGTAAGTAATGGAAATCATGGTAATTACATAAGTCCTTAGTTAATATGCTTGGTATTCTCTGATTGTTTCCAGAGGGAGCCAACCAAGAAAACCAGTCCTGCACTCACAAAGAAACGGTCCATATGCTCAATAAGGAAAATACTGAAAAGGCAAGTGCTTTTTTGGTTCAAAGAAGTTCTCCCAAATCTCAAGGGCCAAAGAACAAGGGAGAGGATTTAGCTTTGAAAAGTCAGAAGGAACACACAAAGAGCTATGTTCAAACATCCTTCAGTACAAGAAAGAGCCAAGGAGCAGAGGTTGCTGTTGATGACATTAACCAAAGGATAACAGCGCAAGATGAAGAGAAGGAAAGTGAATCCCTGGAAGGTGTGAAGAGGGCTGGTGGACAGCAAGTGCCTGAAGAAGAAAGGCAAGAGGAGGAAGAAGAAGAGGATGTTGCTGGTCACTGTGAAGAAGAGGAGGAAGAATCAGCAACTGCATCCCAAAATGAACATGAGGCAGAGGATGATGAGGGTCCAGCAGAAAGCCAGGGACAAGATGCACAGCTTCAAAGGTAAGATTTAAAACCCAAAGCGTACATTAGCCTATTCTTAAAGACCCATATTCCAGAAAGCCATTTATTTCAAGCATTAAATCAAGTAAGTATATTAGGAATATTTATTTCAGAGCTATGTCATAAATCCAGCCCAATATCCAAACAAAAGTGGGTTTAACAGACTGGCTCTGTCTCCAGATTGACAACCTGCCACACATGACAAAACCAGTACTGTCTTACGTGTTTGCCATTTGCTCAGAAAGAAGGTCTGGAACAAAGAAAGGGCAGCTGGATAGTCAACAGTTCTTCATCTCTAAGAAGCATCCTCCCCTTCTGTCATGTTTATGTTCCACACCATGTAACCAAAGTAAGGTTAGAATAGAGAGTGTACTAGTTTGGAATTGCACTGCAATATCTAATAATACAAGTGGTAACATAAAACTGTGACACTTGTCCAGGGAACTAAATTGTTAAGCTTGTTTACTCTGATTCTTCTGTGCTGCATTATTTATAGACCTTCAGAGATAAGTGGTTCAAGCTCTCAAGGATCTTTATAAACAAAGAGAGTTCTCCCACTACTTTGAAGATGTGGTTGATAGTCAAATATGAAATCAGCAGAATTCAGGCTGTTGTTTCAGAAATAGGAAATTTGCTGCTGTCAGGTTTATTTTATTCTACAAAAGGAAGCTTACCCTAGTTAGTTACCATTATTACTTTACACAATAAAGCAAAAATAAATAAATGTTATTTAAATGCAGCCTGCCCCTGGAATTTCTCACCTTTAGTTCTGTGTTCATTCTGCTTTAAGTTTATACCAATGTAATGCAATGCTTTGTCTTGCAGGTGTAAAGGCAGTGAAAAAGGCACAGGAAGCAAACCATCAGGGACGTTCTCCCAGAACCCTGAGCAGACCTGCCAGCTTGAGCATAGAGGCAGCAGTAAGCGTCGAGTGAATGATGAAGGTCTAATCAAAGCTGACAACAAAAAGAGCAGGGTAGACGCAGAGAGTGCTGGTGACAAATGTAAACGTAAAGAGGCCATTAAACCAAATACTCCACAAGACAAACCAAAGGCAGCTGATTCCACTGGTACAGAGAGTGATAATCAAGCAGAGGCATCTATAGAAGATTTGGTGACTGTAATTGGTAGGAAATAGCTTTTGCTTAAAAAAAAAGGCATATGTATCGTAACTATGAGCAAAACCATTTGTTCATACGGGCCAGAGCCCTAGTTGATGCAAATCAGTGTCACTCCATTTACTTCAGTAGAGTTTTGTTAAATTTTTTATCAGCTGAGGATCTGATCTGACCTTTGTTTTTAGAATATTCTGTTCTGAGAGTTGGAAAGTATAAAGTATCTTGGGAAAATCTGGCTGAAAGCAGTTGATACCACAGGTCAGACTAGAGGCTCGCACTGGTCCTTTCAGGCCTTAACACTTAGGAAGTTAACATTTTTTAGCCCAGAAATGGTAATTTTTTGTGAGTCTTTCAGTCTCTCTTGGAAACCTGTTTTTTTGTGTTGTTATAATTTATACACTGGAAGTTTGCAGCTCTTCAGGGTCAAATCCTTGCTCAAGAGGAAGAGAACTTCTTTGCATGTTATAGGCCTCAGTAACATGCAAAGGCCCCTGTTTAAAGTCTGCAATTCAACCCCTGCAGAATCCAAAGTAGGTGGCAAAATTCCAGGAGCCCTGGCTTTCTGCAATGCCTTGACCGTGAACTAACTCACTGGCCATGTAAGTTATTAACACATTAAAAAAATCTGGGTACGCAGCTGGTGTCCTGGAAAAATGGACATGCCCTGTGAATAAGGACAATCCAGTCTTACATTAATGACCAGAGGATTCCTGCCAACTATATGCTGTCATGGGATTTCTTTTTTTATCATTTTCACTGAAGTAATGAATGGTTTTAAAATTGCTCAAAAAGTTCCACATGCAGCATTCCAAACCAAAGAGATCATATAGAAACATCACCATTCTAGCCCTTCTTTCCCTTGGTAGAAATGTTTGTCACCTTGGTCAGCCAAAGGTCATTCCGAGGAATATAAATCAACAGACAAACAATGTGGGCATAAAACGAAAAACTTATCACCCCACAAAAATCTAAACACAAATTTAGGGGTTAAGGGCTTGTCTACAATAGGGATTTTTGCATCAGTCAGGCTGCATGGTGCAGTGGATAGAGCACTAGAGTGCAACTCAGGTGACCTGAGTTTATGACCTACAGCAAGTGATTTCATCTTTGTGCCTCTCTTTCGCCTTTCAGCCTTCTGTCTGCCGTCTCTGTTTAGACTGTAAGCTCTTCAGGGCAGGAACTTATAATATGTATGTACAGTGCCTACCACTGTATTGTTGGAACCTCTAGATGCCACAGGGTAGCTTTGCATCTACGTAGCTTATGCCAGTGCAAACTCCCTAATGTAGATAAGCCCTAAACCTGGTCTTTAAGAACAATAGCCATGCAAGGGACAATGAAAAGCTGTACCGTTGAAGTGATAGAGGCTAGAGGCATTCTGCATTGGGTATGGCGGAGGCAGACAAATCGCGGAGGTGGGGCTAGAAGAGAACACACTGAACAATGGCTCTTACTACCCCTTTAAAAAGTTGCAGCAGGTACTCCCGTGTTGGTAACCTCTAGGCACTAGTAAATGTGTGAGAGAAAACATGGTGACACCCCCAATCTACTTGTTCATGCCCCATTGTGGGTATGAAGTAATGCTGGACAGCTATGTGCCCTCACCTGACTTGTGCGCCCAGTGTGCTGACACGTGAATTCTTGGTGCCTCTTGGATGGGGAGTGTCTTCAGTGGGGTGGCACAAATATAGTTGGAACAGAATTTGGCAGTACGTTAGCAGAATGAATGATGCCTCACTAAAGAGGAAATTCTCCTAGGCAGGAACAGGTGTAGGACAGAGGCCACAAAGGCCACAGAACCACTGTAGGAACATGTGGACTGCATGTCTCCACAGTGGCCTTTTCAGCAGGCTCATAAAAGAATGCCTTTGGGGTAGAACGCAAGGACAGCCACTGGGTCCAATTCTACGAGGTTCCACTGGCCAAAACCTAGGTAACTGCAGTCTCACTGATGGAATACTCTGTGCCATAAATTAAATTAATGGAGATATCCCATCTCCTAGAACTGGAAGGGACCTTGAAAGGTCATCAAGTCCAGCCCCCTGCCTTCACTAGGCAGGACCAAGTACTGATTTTTTCCCTAGATCCCTAAGTGGCCCCCTCAAGGATTGAGCTCACAACCCTGGGTTTAGCAGGCCAATGCTCAAACCACTGAGTATCCCTCCCCTAGTGGTAAGGGTGGGCTCATTTTCTTCTTGTCCCGTGGATAACTCCCTTACAAACATCACATTTACTCAGGCTATGCTCAGGGAATAAGATTTGTCCCTAAGTCCTAAAGAGACACCCCCATGAGTAAAACTTGCCACCTGGTCATTAAATCTGTAGATCATTTTATTTATTAGGAAACAGGGTTTAATGTAAATAATAAATGGTGCATGTTGGTACTAACATGCCAGCTCTCTGTTTTGTCTTTTGTAGGTGATGGTCCTGCTCCTCCAGCGCCGTTTGATCACCGGATTGTCTCAGCAAAAAAGGCAGTGGTCAACAGTTATTATGAAGTCAACCGGAACGAAGTTCTGGGAGGGTAAGTGGAGCTAACACTGTCAACACAAAAATGAGTTTTCCTGAGCCACCGGGAAAATACAGCAACTAGCCTTGTAATGGAGGGTTATGTTACAGTTGAATGGAAGCAGCATGCCTTGCTAAAGCCTAGCTCACAAAAGTGCTGTCTAATTGTAAATTGGAGATGGACTAAAATCAGCAGGCTGCTATTTTTGTGGGTTTTTGCGAAGGTCTTGGTGGCATCATGCTTCGGTTTATATTTGGTATGTAAACAATTTCCTGAGGCTGCAGCGTCAGTGCCAGATGGGAATTCTAGTGCATTCCAACACAGAGTTTTCTCCCAGGCATTCCCAGGCAGGCCACCACTTGCAAGAACACTGTAGAAGACCACAATACCAGGGGCTGGGCACCTCTGTCACAGTTCAGGTAGGGCTCTTGAGCCCTCTCCCTCATTGTTTGTAAGAAGCTTTAAAAATTACTGTTATTTCCTTTAGTCCCAGAACTACAAGACCCAAGCCTCATTCCATTTTTCTTGGAAGAAGGTGGCAGGGGAGGCAGGGAAGGGACACAGTTGTGAAATTTTGCAGAATATTTTGGTTTTATGACATTTTGTGGAAACAAAATTATAGCTGTGATAGTGCCCAAATGACAGCTTAGTAGGCTCCATAGTCTGGACTGCTGTTTTGTAGTTACACTGAAAAAATGCTATTTTTTGTGTCCTACAGCAGTGGTTCAGATCACTGCAGCCTACCATAATGACAGTGCGGTGTTTGTGACTATTCACCATATTCTTTTAGAAAAGCAGGTGCTGAACTTGAACAGTAGTTTATTCTGCCCATCTAAGTTGCCTCCCAGTAAGAGGAAGTATTTGAAGATGATGTAACAGGAGCATGTTTCACATTTTGTTAAGAGAATTTTCAAAAGGAAAAAAACTAAGAATGTATTAAACGGATTGGTTATAGTGTAGTTAGGGCAAGATTGTGACCCTTTTACTCACACCACAAATAGTCCCATTGGCTTCATTGGGGGTACTCATGTGACTAAGTGGGTCATAAACTGGCTTTCATTAATCAGTGAATATTAGTGCATCAAATAATGGATAGAGTAATAGCAATCAAAACTGAGTGTGATTTTGATGTACCTAACTGTATGGTAATAGGTGTTATTTGTGGGATAGAATAGCATTCCAAAGACTCAAATGTTGCATGATATGTACATCAGGATTTGCCAATGCTGGACGGAGAATAATCTGAAGTGTCTAAAATCCAGACTCCATGCTGGATTCCTTTCTCGTTGTTAACACCATATGGTGAGGGGGTTTTTCTTTTCCCCTTAGAGGGCGATTTGGTCAGGTGCACAAATGTGAAGAAAAAGCAACAGGTCTCAAGTTAGCAGCAAAAATTATAAAAGCCAGAGGTGCTAAAGAAAAGGTAAGCATAGGCTGCATGGCCCCCATCCATCAATACCACATGACCAGTCGGGTAATAGCTGGTTTGTAAATTCTTTTCCCTTCCCCTTCAGGGCTGCAACCAGCTCATCAACCTCCTTTCAGTTTTTTCATCTTTTTATTTGTTATTTTTCACTTTTCCAACTTTTTCTCACGTCTTTTCATTTCTTCCCTTTTTTCTCCTTTGTTAATTTTCTTTACATTTTCTTAGTGAAAATGTTTGTCAACTTTTGACTTTGCATGTGTTCTCTGGTGTGCACTGCACACTCTGCTGCAATTAATTGCTTTCATCTTGTTGGACTTGGTAGCAAGGATGTTCTGGGCTTCAGTCACCAATGCATAAGAGTGGAGAGGGATTTGTCTGGCCATTCTGCAAACCTCAGGGCACTTCCCCCACTTTCATTTAATGAGGAAAATCAAGCAGGCATTATTGTGTGGCAGCTGTGTCATTACTAGTGCCTGCCTTTCTCCATTTTCCTCATCAATCCGACCTCGCTGCCACCAAGGCCAAGAGCTCTCTCTCCTCACTGCTTCTCAATGTCACATCACCATATATGGCCTGTGCTAAACAGGAGGTCAGACCAAATGATCTAATGGTCCCTTCTGACCTTAAACATGTATGAATATTCCTGTCGCCACAACAGCCATCAAAGAAGAATGCTAGGGTTGGTGGGCAGAGGTGAGCATGTGGGAATGATGTATTTGCCCATGCCCCCGATTCATTAGGTGTCTGCTATAAAAGCCTCAAGTATAATATTCCTTATTCTTTTCACAGGAAGAAGTAAAGAATGAAATCAATGTCATGAACCAGTTGAACCACACAAACCTTATCCAGCTGTATGATGCCTTTGAATCCAAAAATGACATTGTTCTGGTCATGGAATAGTATGTATATCTCTCTCCTTCCCTTTTTTGCTCTTCCTTCTTTTCCTGAGGTTGCTGCATTCCATGTCCATTTCTCCTGAAACTAGAGGTGGAGCTTCTCAGGGGTGAAAAAAGCATATGAAAAAGTTTGAGTCACAGGTAGTGTGACCAGATGTCCCGATTTTATAGGGACCGTCCCGATTTTGGGGTCTTTTTCTTATATAGGCTCCTATTACCCCCCCACCCTCACCCCCTTTCCTGATTTTTCACATTTGCTGTCTGGTCACCCTAGTCACAGGAAACCATATTGAAAGAAAGAGTTTTCCTGAGTCATTCATAAACCTTGTTCAACACTGTCATGATGATTTAAGGCACCGTACTCGTTACACCATCACTCAAACGCCACAGAGAGAGAGAGCTTTAGATGAGAGAGCCACAGGATGTAGTTCTCTGTAATTTCCATTAGGTGGTATTGTCTGTCATCCATGAAAACGGGCCTGGTAAATTTCCATTTATGTGAGGGGAATGCACAGCCTTACCAGAGGACAAGAAATACATGCTGACTCTATGCCACTGAGGATTACCCTTACATTGAGCTGATCCTTTTGTGGCTGGTTAAATTATCTTGAGGGCCAGATTACATTGGTCGTGAAGCACAAAACAGCTGCACAGCACTGTAGAATCAGGTAGAGGTTGTCTAGACTCTAGAGAAAGCCAAAACTGGTGTATCATACACATGGAGGGGGGTGGTAAAAGGTGCAAGTTCTATTGGCTTGGACTCTTCTGAACTTTCTTAGACTTAGGGCTTGTCTACACTACAGACATAGGCAGCTCATGCACCCCCCCCCCCCATTCAGGGAGGATAGCCCCCTGCCCTGCCTTTTCTGCTCAAGGCCCCGCCCTGCTCCGCCCCTTCTGGCCCCCTGCCGACCCCCCGCTCATGCTGGCTGACCTACCAGTGCAGCCCTGAATCCCGGCCAGCGCCTGGAGCATCCCTGAACCCCGGCTGGCCTGCCGGTTCCCAGAGCAGTCTGGAGGCCTCCGGGACCGGAGCTGCAGTAGGGAGCATTAGCGGAGGTTTGGGGAGGCTTAGCTTCCCCTGGCCTCCATTATCCGCCACCCATGACTACACAGCCTTTACTGGTATAGCTATGCCAGCAGAGCCCTCTTGTCCAGACACAGCATAAAGTGGCAAAAAGACTTTTCCTACCTGCATAGCTACATCAGCTCCCACAACAACAGTATCTAGGCTGACAAAAGCACTCTTTTGTCAGCACAGTTGCATCTATACTGGGGGATTTGCTGATGTCAGCTAGGGGTGGGGAGAGGTTGATTTTTTTCACACTGCTAACCATCATATATATGGCGGCAAAACATCGTAGTCTACACTAAGCCTTTGATTTGCTTCTGAATTTGGCCTGCATATTTCAGAAATGGCAAAAGCTATAATTCTGCAAAAAAATATATAGTGTTAAACTGAGGGTGTTCTAGAATTCTGGAAGAAATTTTAAAAATCTCCATTGTGAGTTGAGATGGGCTCACACTGGAATCTTGAATCCCAAATCCATTAAAGTCTGGGGTGGTTTGGATCTAGATCCAGGAGCCTGATTCTCAACTGCATTGCCTCAGCTTTATGCTGATATGACTTCGCTGATTTCACTGGCACAAAAACCATGTTAACACAGCAGAGAATTGAGCTCAGGTCCAAACTTTTAGATGTGGATTCATCTCAGATAGTTGGATCCAAGCTGGTAGACTGGATCCAGGCACCCTCAAACATGGGGACGTTCAAGTCGGGATGGATCTGAACCAGTTTGTAGGAGCCAACCCCACTGGGAACTGTAGGGAAATTCAGATCAGCATACAAACTTCATATTTTGGGTCCGTCTCTCTGTGCTCAGCTGTGAAAGCGTCTCAGGAAAATGGTATTTTGGACCAGTCTCCAGTATATCTTCTGCATTAATTTCAAGGCATGAATTTGAACTCCGTGACTATTCTACCATTTTTCTCTCTGCAGTGTGGATGGAGGAGAATTATTTGACCGAATTATTGATGATAACTACAGTTTGACAGAGATGGATACCATCTTGTTCACAAAACAGATCTGTCAAGGGATTCAATACATGCATCAGATGTACATTCTTCATTTAGACCTGAAGGTACAGAACAAGAGGCATGCTTTATGCAATAGCAACTTGGCCTCTACCATAGAAATTAATTTCCCTAAGCGAAGGCACCTAAGGTTCTGTAGATTCCCATGGTATATCACGATCTCTGTTAAATCAGTGTAAATTTACTTTAACCACATTGACTTTCATTAAATCACTCTGGATTTTTACCTCTGTAAATGAGATCAGAATCTTGAGAAGATCTCATCAAGCCCCGTGGTTTGAGCTTTCTGAGGATGATTTTCCAGCAAGTCAGCTATTGACTACAATATATTGCACTTCTGTGTCATCTTTCATCCATACATCTCAAGGCACCATGCAAACATTAATTCATTCAACCTGACAGTGTCTCTGTGACAAAGGTAAACGTGATTATCCCCATTTTACCAGTGAGGAAAATGAAACACAAAGGGACTAAGTGGCTTGCCCAAAGTCATAAGATATGTCAGAGGCAATGAAAACCCAGTGTCCTATTCTAATGTCTAGACTGCACTGCCACTCATGAGCATGAACAGCATCAAGGTTGGTGACAATTTTTTTTTAAATATGAGGTAAAAATTAAATGAAATTAAAAGCACTGGTGGAATATTGCCTTTGACCAATTTAAAACAAGCTAGTGTGTGTATTTAAAAAAAAAAAAAGCTGATGCTGCAAATTTTGGTCTAGCAGTATATATGCAGAGACCAGTTAATTTTTAATGGGTTAATTGGCAAGTACAAAACATCAGTATTTGTATAGGTGTGCCTAGTGAGGACACACATTTGCAGCAGATCTTTATCCCTCTCCATGGCCAAGTTTTTTGCTGAATAATAAACTTGTCAGTTATCTCTGAGAGCAGGAATAAGAGAGAGACGCTTAAATGCCCTTAGTTTTATGACTAGCTATAAAACTTCCTAATGATCTGCCAGATTTACAACAAAGGAGAAGGAAACAACATGTTTGGAAGTTTGTTTTTCTTGGTTTGTAATTTGCTTAAATAACTGGAAATTAATATACTGTATCTTCAATGTTTTTAAAGCACAATATTGCATATTTGGATCTCTCAGACACTCGTGTAAGTCAGTTGCAATTCCAGAGCAAGTCCCTTTTTCTTTGTAAATATTCATAGCCTGGAAACCTATAATCAAGAAATCTGCTTTCTTAATTGAGATTAATTTCTTGGAGTTGGCACAGTTTTGGTGTGAACTCAAAATGCAGAAAAGGAGGCATGCTTACATCCAGAGAGTTCTCAACAGAAACTCTTCCAGGCACATAATGACCATCAATGGTGATTCTATCCAGTTCTCCTTGCTCATAGATTACTTTGTGATATGAAGGTGTTAAAATGGAAGAATTAATGAGACTCATCAGGGCCAGTGTCTGGGACACAGAAATTCCATTATGAGAAATACGTTTAAAAAAATCTGAAATGCAAAGTGAATTAGTAATGGTGACAATGGATAACTAATGTCTTAAGTGTTTAGGGCTGTTTTATTTCAAAGAGGACACCATCAGCAACAAGACCAGGGTAGCTATAAAACTGCTGGCAGTGAACATAAGACTGCATTGTAGACATTTGTACTTCAAAGACAATGGGCCAGATTCTGCTCTCATTTCATCTGGTATAAATCTGGAGTAATTCCATTGATGCTAATGGATTTATGCCAGTAAAACAGAGAGCAGAATCTGGCCCTATGAAAATCCAGAAGGATTTTAACCTATGAATCCCACCTCTAAATATCTGAGAAGAGTGATTTGATTAGTATAATGTATCATCAGGCAATTGCTGCCAGAACAGCAGTGAACTCAGAAATCTGGGGCACAAAGATAAACTTCAAAGCACCGCAAAATCATTTTTAAAATGTTCTGATGTCAGCTCATTAAGGGCTGTAAAATCACAACGCCAACATCCTGAAGCCTGTTTGGAAGCTCCTTCCCCCTCCCACTAATGAGTCCTTTCTCTGAACTGCTGCATTATATCAAACTGAGATGCCATGGAGAAGAAAAAGCAGTACTGGCACAGAGTCCAAAACCTCAAATGCCACATGATTGCAGGAGGAAATACCCACAAAGTGAAACCTGCCCAAAGATGAAAGCAATGAGATGCTTATTTTATGCTTTGCGGTGTTTTTAGTTTTGATTCTACTACAATTCACTACAAGTCCAGTTTCTTTGTTATTTCTCTTAAAAGTGTGTTTTCTCTTTCCTCCTGGCAGCCCGAGAATATCCTGTGTGTGAATCGAGCTGCTTATCAAATAAAAATTATTGATTTTGGATTGGCAAGAAGGTATGTACGTGTAATCATGCTAATCATAACACATGAATTAGGAAACAATCTCAAAAGTGCTATGCCTTTGGAAGGATGAAGCTGATGCATAATAGCTTCCTACCACCTTTGGAACAAGTTTAAGGTGGCTCTTTTAGTGAGGAGCATCCTTAAGTTAAAGAATGGATAGCAGTAAGGTTTATTCACACAAGAATGTAGAGTAAAAAATGTTAGTTTAAAACCTGTTTTCAGCTGGTATATCTAAAGAGGGTTGGCCATAATAGACCAGACCAATGGTCCATCTAGTCCAGTGTACTGTCTTCAAAGTTGTCTCCAGTACAGGCTGGGGGGGAGGGATAGCTCAGTGGTTTGAGCATTGGCCTGCTAAACCCAGGATTGTGAGTTCAATCCTTGAGGGGGCCACTTAAGGATCTGGGGCAAAATCGGTACTTGGTCCTGCTAGTGAAGGCAGGGGGCTGGACTTTCAAGGTCTCTTCCAGCTCTATGAGATAGGTATATCTCCATTTAAAAAAAAAAGTTGCTTCAAAGAAAGGTGCAAGAAACCTGCAGTACACAATTATGGAGTAATTGGACTGAAGTCCTTATACTAAGACCAGATGTCTTTCTAAGAGACATGCTCAAGCTCTAGACAAGCTCATCCTCACCATGGGCTTGATGCAGGAATTACTGGCAGAAATTCTCTGGCTTGTCATGTGCAGAAGATCACATTATATTATCATACTGGCCCTTATGTCTACATCTACATTAGATACCTCTGGTGGTGTGTGTAGTGTAGGTGTAACTATACACCTCAGTAAAAAGCACACTGTGTTCACACTGCGTCCACACTGCGGTGTGTAGCTATATGTGTCAGTGAAAGGCTCTCGCAAAGGAGAGGAACTAGTGAAAGGCTTCAGCAGCTCCCCGCTGCTGGAGCCATGCACTGCAGTGAGGAAAGGCTCTGGCAGTAGGACATTACTCTGCTAAAAAATAGGAGGGAGACAGGGAGGCACGACTTGGCATGTCTGTATTCTACTTGCCTAACCCAGGCCACTCTAGCTACACTGCTGTTTTTATCTGCGCTAGCTGTGAAGTATGAAGATTTATCTCGCTTACAAAAACTTATTTTCATCCTTACTGTTGGACCTCTGTTTGTTCTTGTTTTCCATATAAAAACTCTGGTCCTTTTCTGAATCCTACAACATTCTAAGCATCAATGTTAGAAGTTGTATTTGACGTGAAATGGGTATTGACTGTCCCTGTTTCCGTCATCCAGATATAAACCCAGAGAAAAACTTAAAGTGAACTTTGGCACTCCGGAATTCCTCGCTCCTGAAGTTGTGAACTATGACTTTGTCTCCTTTCCCACGGACATGTGGAGTGTAGGAGTCATTGCCTACATGCTGTAAGTAGGACTTGTATCTGTACTGCGCACACTGTAATTTATATTGACTTTCTGAAGCTTGCTATTAAACTGGAATATTGACAAAAGCTGTATCTGCTGCAAATTCATTTGCCCTTCTGAAGTCTTTATTCAGGGAAAATTCCTGTTGATTTCAATTCTCTCCTGTCACATTGCACATCCTAAGTGAATATTTTTTACTCATTCTGTGCATGCACTTTCCATTGACATCAGTAGGAATTCCGCATGCTAAATGAGTGCAGAATATGCATAGGGATCCACAATTTAGAGACAAGAACTGCTGTGCAGATCATAGAGTAACATTTTGCCCTTCAAACGTGCGTGATAATTTTTACTTGTTTTATTCAACCCCAACAAAGTTATAACAAGTTAAGGCCTAATCCTGCGAAGTGTTGAGTGCCCTACATTTTCATTGACTTCTGAGTGAGCTCAGCACTCAGTAACGCTCAAGACCAGGTCTTAATGGACAACAACTTGCTGCGAGGGGTTAGGAGCACAACCATGAACAATGAAACAATTCCAGAAAGAATATGACAAATCAAGAGTAGGAAGGAGGAACCACAGAAGAATTAACATAAGTAGATACTGGTAGTGAAGATGTCGGTTATGCTATAGTGATAGTTAAGCACTGGAAAAGGTTAGACAAAGAGATTATGGAATCCCCATCATTGGTGGTTTTTAAGAACAGATTACACAAACATCCGTTAAGGCTGGTCTTGGTTTACTTAATCCCACCACTGTGTGTGTGTGGGTGGGGGGAGGATGGACTAAATGACCTCTTGAGCTCCCTTCAACCATATATTACTATGATTCTGTGTTTTTCATATGCTATATAATATTCTTTAGGCTCAGTGGATTGTCTCCTTTTCTGGGTGACGATGACAATGAGACTCTCAACAATATCCTGGCTTGTAGCTGGGATTTCGAAAATGAGGAATTTCAAGATGTTTCTGAAGAAGCCAAAGACTTCCTCTCAAAGCTTCTAATCAAGGAAAAAAGGTATTCAGATTCCCACCATTCCATACCTTTGAAATGTACATTTGGTGTCATCACATTACAGAACACCAAAAATGCTCTGTCACTTGTACTGCTACACTTGATGATTACAGGAGCCATTGTGATTTTGTTATGCCTATGTAGAATATTGTTAAATTCCACACAGTGTCCTGAGATTACATGAATGCATTGTCACAGGAGTTAACACTTTAACATTAGCTAGGGCATAACTGTTGAATCCCAAGATCCCGTATGTATCACTTACTAGTGTTCTGTTTTCCCTTTAGCTGGAGAATGAGTGCAACTTCAGCCTTAAAACATCCTTGGTTATCAGACCATAAACTCCATTGCGGACTACACAAGCAGGTCTCCAGGTTTAAATATTCTTGTACTTTGCAGATCTGCCAGTGCTTTTTTGTTCTTGTTACCTCAATATTTGTTCTGAGATTCTCTTCTTCTGTACTTGAGTCTGTCTTGCTGCTGAATTATGTGTCATTGTGATATGTATACATTTGTTTGCTTTTGTTTATTTTTTAAGGCTGGCATGTTTCTCTGTGTGTTCCCTGGCTCTTGCATGTCTGTGTGAAGAAGTACTCATGATGTTGGTTATTGTACATTGTTGAATGGATCGATTTGTTAGCAAAATAACAGACAGTTTACAACAAAGCATTAAACATTGGTTGTGCAAAGTTTGCAAACTTTCTTTCAGTTTCCAAACAAAGATTGGCAGGTGTGGCTTTTAAAATCCCTTCTGGTTCGCTTGAGGTCCTGCTTGAAATCTTTTAAAAAATCAATCCCGCCCGTTCCCTCCTGACACCTTCCCGCCTCCTAACAGAACCTGGAATTCCTGCCAGGACACATCATTTACCTTAAACAGCCTTCTGGGGACCATCATACCCTCTCCAACTTCAGTGTGTTTGGGGCTGGCCAGCTCAGTGCTAATCTCAATAGGAGCATCCCTTACTTTGCTCTAAACATTCCATTTGGCTGAAACAGGGTCATGTGATTTAAAGTAGTTTTTGATTATTACTCACTTAACTAGTCAGTAGGTTTTGGAGGTGAAAAGCTGTTGACTGTCTCATCACTGGGTGAGGCTGAGCCATGTGGTTTCATAACCCAAGTGCGTGCCTGGGGCGGCAGTCAGGCTGCCTTCGGTGGCTTGCCTGCAGGAGGTCCGCCAGTCCCGCGGATTCAGCGGCAATTTGGCGGTGGGTACGCCAAAGCCGCGGGACCGGCGGACCTCCTGCAGGCATGCCGCCAAATCTGCGTAACCAGCGGACCTCCCGCAGGCATGCCACCAAAGGCAGCCTGCCTGCCGTGCTTGGGGTGGCAAAAAAGCTACAGCCGCTCCTACCCAAAACAGAAAAGCCTCAGAAGAGGATACCTGAGGCTGCCATACATTTAGGATTCAAAAGTTTGAGCCTTTAAAATGGATTCCTACATTTATGCAGCAGTTGGAGCACAATACATCTTTGTTCTGCTTTTCTTTAGGCTTGTTATCTGTATGTAAGTAACAAAAGTCATTAAAAGGGCGAAGAAAACAAAGCGGAAAAATGAAAGTAAATGTAATATACTGAGTCTAGCGAATAGGTGTCAGTGGTGCTTTCTATTGAACAGAATCAGACCTGTTCAAAATCAGAACTGTCATTAGTAGGTCAGGGTCTCTTCCTTGAGCTCAACTGGTAGAGCCCTGTGCTCTTAAAGCAGGAGGATCTGAGTTCTTTTCCTGCTGCTGAAGTTTCCATTGTGACAACTAGAGCTGGTCAGAAAAAGGAAGAAATTCACAAACATTTTCTTTGTCATTTTTTCATTCGCATGGACATTTTCTGAGCTGCTCTAGAGACAAGTGTGCAGTCTCAGGGGCTCATGAGCTTTTTTCCAATACTTAGAAATATCCACAGATGCACTGGGAGGTGCCAAACACATTCTGATGGAAAACAAAATTTTAAAGTAAATACGAAGGGATAGAGGGAGAGTCAAAATTAAGAACGTTACACTTTTAGTTACACCTCTAGAGGAACATCAGGGTCAGTCGTGCCCCTATTGATATGGCTGCAGTGAAGCCATGGATATGGGGAGGAGGCCGTCATAGTGTAGAGCTGCATGAAACCTGGACCTCTTTATGAATGGCTGGATCCTATTGCCCCTTCTATGTTGGGGAAACCCCTTTCCTCAGTGGAGAACTTCACAGAGATTTCCTCCACTCTGACCTCCCTCCTGTAGTTTCTCTGTGCATACTCATACTTGTTTAAAAAGTAGCTGTATTAAATAGGCAGGTGTTGCAGTGTTTTGCTATTATATGCAGCACAGGTAAGAAGTGATGGAGCTCAACTAACTCTTCCAATAATGTCTCCTTTTTTCTAGAGGAAGGCTAAGTGCCACTCAGAGTCTCAAGCACCCATGGCTCAATGACCTTTCCAAGAAAGCTGCCAAATGGAAGGTTTGTCTCAAGTTCCCTTGTTTCTCTTTAGAAATAAATGGTCCAACATCTATGGAAGATATCAGTGAAATACCAGAAACAGCCACAGTTAATATTGCTGGAAGATTTACTCACCAGCACCATCTGCACAACCGTTCGACAAGCAGTGTGTCACCAAAGCACCAAAACTATAGGCTTGCTCCATTGATTATGACCATTGCAACAGTGTGAAAGGGCGGAACAGTGAGAAAAAAATCTTAGTTTATATATGAAACTGCACATACAGCAAATTCAGTGAGTGAAATCCTGGCTCCCTTGAAGTCAATAGTAAAACTCCCATTGACTGTCCTAGAGCCAGGTTTTCACCCAGTGAATGTTCGGTGCTGGAAGCTTTTGGTTTCTTATATCATGGTTGTAAGTCTGGTTTAAAAAGGGATAAAAATATGCTTGTATAGTAATTTCTTAACAAAAGGCTATGGGCCATCTCCTCAGCTGGTGTAATCGGTGTAGTGCCATTGACTTTGATAGGACCAAGCTGATTTACTTGAGCTGAGGATCCAGCCTTAAATGAAGTTGTCCTGTGCTGCTGAGGAATCTGTATCAAACAACGCAGTTGAGACAAGACATTTCTGTCTCTTTCTTTTTTCCTGGATCACTGTCTTTGCACTTCCATTGACAAACACTTCATTATTGGTTCTTAGACTGGTGAGGTCGCCTCCCCTAAGGGGGCCAGGGCGACACAAGTCTGCTCTAATTTTCTGTCTCTGGTCTTTGGCTGAAGCATATTCACTCAGCCACTTCAAAATTTACTCAACCACTTTCTCAAATGGCAGAACACCTCCCTCCCCCCGCATACACCACTGCACCAATTCCCACAGCATCTCTTATGAACTACCACAGGACTGGTGCTTCCGTTGAAGCACTGTGGGAACCAGTGCAAATGATTTGGGGACATATCTGAGGATGACTGGTTGTGGGTCATGGTACGAAGAAAGCTGATAAGCCATGCATCATCATAACCACTTCCTTTTAGCATTTCACCATGAATAATGACTCAGATACTAAAATAAAAATGGTACCACTTTTCATTGTGTGCGCTAATTGTTAAGGTTATTACCATCCATCTGTTAAGAGACAGTCTGTAATTGATGTTTGCTTTTGTTTCCAATGTGTTTTGTAAAAAAAAAAAGATCGCTGTTTCAAGATCGCTGAAAAAATCTTAGTCTATTATGATTCACTGTCACTTGCTTTTGATATCTCCTTTCCTGAGCTGCCAAAGCCACATGGTTTCTTAGTATGCTAAGGCAGTCACACCAAATATTGGGGAGGGACACGTTGGACCCTCTTTGTACTGATCCTCACGTCACGGGAGCAATGCCAGTTTACATCAGCTGAGGTTCTGTCCCATCTGGGCAACAGCCACACATTGAAAAATATTTTTATTTTTTATTACAAGAAAGCAATTATCTGTCTGAAGAAAAAATCAAGTTTGAGATAACCTTGATTATTGATGGCCAGTCCAGTGAAAAAGAAAAGAAAATGTTCAAATACACTTTTTAAAGCTTCGTAAATAGTAGCTAACTTATAGTCTATTTTACAGGGGGAGATAGTTTAAAAAGAGTTTTTAATTTACTCCAGAAGTGGACTCAGTCATTACTGTGTTTTGTTTTTAGAACACAACCATTGGGGTTGCCTCATTTAATCCATGATGATATATTCATGTGACAATTGATTTAAACATGGTGTGGTAAATGTCTGATGTGATTGTACAAGCAAATGGAGATAATCACATACTCCCATCCCATATGACAGTAGTGACAAAATGACAGCATTGTTGCATTTCATGAGAGACCTCATGAATTTTTTTCATTAAACAAAGAGACCTAGTCCTTTTTATGTTGTAAATAGCATTAAATGATCTCTCACAATCTGAGATGCAGGGAGGAGAGGGACTCTTTGTAAGCAGTCAGATTCTGCATTGCTTTCTCTCTCACACACAAAGAAACCACCCTGTGATTTTCCTAGGGAATTGAACCAAATAATTATATTAAAAGTATATTGCTGAATTAACTAGATTCTTGGTTTGTTTATTTGCAGAAAAGCTGCTGTGTTGTTACTGCTGGTAAGAGATTTGGAGATATCAGCAGTTCTGGTGCTTTGACCTTGTGATGACTTGAGGCTTTTACTAAGTGGACCAACACCACTTTAGCTGCAGGAAAAGTCCCAGCATTACTGAGCTACTTTTTCTTGCTTCAGCTTTCAAAAGAGGAAAACAACTACAGTTCACAGAAAGGTGTCTCTGCCAGAACACCATGTAATTTGTGTCTTGAGATTGCTATGCTAGTTTGAGTTCAGAATATTAGCTGTCTTGTCTTTGTTTTCTTGATTTAGCTAGTGAGAGATCTTTGGGGTTTAAATAGCATTGACTCTTTCTCATCTCAGCCCAGCAAGCAGACGATCTCTGCATTACAACGGTAATTGGAGTTCTATTTGAGATTGAAACCTCAAATTGCTTTTAAAAAACAGCTGGCTGCACATTTAAAACTGATTATTCTCTGACAGTGGAGCCAACAAGGACTAACCCCACTAAAGTTAAAGAAGCTACGCCAGTGTATTAACATTCTCATAGACAAGCTCTCAGTGTACGTAGGATGCCTTTAGACTAGAGTATGCTGCATACAGGACTGCCTTTGGTGTTTCCTAGCATATCACATTGGTACTGTTTTAAATTCAGTTGGGTTAATAACATACAAGAGGATATTTTGTTATTAGGACACCCAGATTCTCATCTCTAGTGTAAATGGGGGGAGGGATAGCTCAGTGGTTTGAGCATTAGCCTGCTAAACCCAGGGTTGTGAGTTCAATTCTTGAGGGGGCTGTTTAGGGATCTGGGGCAAAAATCTGTTTGGGGCTTGGTCCTGCTTTGAGCAGGGGGTTGGACTAGATGACCTCCTGAGGTCCCTTCCAACCCTGATATTCTATCTATTCTATGCAGAATTAAGCCCTGACTTGAGTAGAGAACAACTTCAAATCAGTTACTTTGGATTTATGCCAATAAATGGCTAACTCCATTGACAACGATGGAATTACACTGATGCAAAACTAGTTTGTGAGAGGAGTATCGACCCCCTAATCCTCACAACCCAGAGTGTCCTGTTTGCTTCTAGGAAATGGCTTATTTAAAAGCTCTAAAAAAAAAAATCAAAATATTTTCTATTGCTTCTCCGGATTCCAAGCTGTTTTGATACATGGCTAGAAGAGGGGACTGGGAGTCAGGCTACCTGTACTCTATTCCCAACACTGTGTGACCATGGCTAGTCACCTAAACAGCCTGAATCTCAGTTGTCCCATCTGTAAAATGGAGATAATGATTTATTTTTGCATAGTGCTTTTTGTATTAAAGACTAGATAAATCCAAAGTATCATTATTATTTTACTTTACTATGCTGACATATTGTTGTGGCTTTGGATTTTTTTTTTTTTTTTGACTAATCAGTTTCTAATTAAGCAACATGTCAACACAGCCCAGTATATTTTTCTTGAAATAATGGCATGTCATGTCTTGTTACAAGGCAGAAAGGTAAAGGCCAACTCAATTTAACATTAGAATGGTAATAATTCCCACATAATGACTGTCATATCTTTGCCCTTATGAAGTGATGTTTGTATATAAAATTTCAAGGAAAGAGTCAGATGAATACATTTATTGGACAGCATGCATGTGACATCCTTGACAGCCAATTACAGAAATCCAATTTTGTCCAGAGTTCAAAAGGTGTTTTAGATAGATAGATATACACACACACATCTATCTATCTATCTATCTATCTATCTATATAGGCTCTTAATGAAAGCTAGTGTGCTGTATTGCATGTTGCAAATACTTGCATATCTATAGCAACATTACTACCACAGTACAATAAAGGAAGAACCAAGAAAGCACAGAAAGCACTGTCCCATTTTGACTGCTCCTACCTCCTGTTTAAAATATTAGGGCCAAATCTTTAGGCCCAATTAAAGGATTAGAAAGCATACCTTATACTTACAGTGATAGTGTCTAGACCTCAATCTGGTTAGCCTTAAAAGAAGGTTAGTGGGTCACTTGATTACAGTCTGTAAGTATCTATATAGGGAACAAATATTTAACAATGGGCTCTTCAGACTGGCAGAGAAAGGTATAACACAACCCAGTGGCTGGAAGTTGAAGCTAGACAGATTCAGATGGGAAATAAGGCATAATTTTTTAACAATGAGAGTAATTAACCATTGGAACAATTTCCCAAGGGACATGGAATCCATCGCTGACCATTTTAAAATCACAATTGGATGCTTTTCTAAATGATCTACTCTAGGAATTATTTTGGAGCTATTCTGTGGTCTATGCTATATAGGAGGTCAGACTAGATGATCAAAACGGCTCCTTCTGGACTTGGAATCTGTGAATCAATCATCATACCTAGTCCTAACTCAAATAAACTCCCACTGGCATCAATGGGAGTTTGTCTGTGAAAGTAATGAATAAAATCTAAGCAAGGGAAATCAGGATTTGACCTGTCAGCTGCTTATTATCAGTCACTGTTGTCCTTTGTCTGTGTGAAATAAGTGTGAAAGCTACTAGAACACCTTTTGATAAAGCTAGAATTCATATGCTGTGTTACTGTTCTGACTACACGCAAGATCCTCGATACTGCTCACTGTTTGTATGATAAACAACTCAGTGATCAGACTAAAAGCAGCAGGCTAAAACTGGAATGATGAAATTTCACTTACACAGTTCAGGGCCAGTATTTTGTTGTTTTTTCCTTAGTGGTTTTTATGTAACTTGCATGTAATTTTGAATCTTGATAATTATATTAAAATAACTGTGTGACTATAGTCTTACAACCACTACCTGCTTTAATATGAAATTCAGCTGATGGCATTTGGTGTTTCTGGGAAATAAAGAAGATGCATACACTTCAGTAATAATTAAGAGCTAGATAGTTCCTTAAAGAAATAGACCAGTATTAGCAGGGTGTAGAGGGATTGCACTTAGTCGGAGTCAGCCACGATTCCTCCAGTGATGATAGGGGACTGTGGTCTCTACTACGCTCTTTTACAGGGAACAGAGTTTACTACCACCACCTCCTCTTTTGGGCACGCACACAAACACACATGAAAGCTGTGGGACCCCAACATTCTCCACCCTCTTTGGGAGGCTAGTACCACTGTCAACATCAGTCTAAAACATTTTTGGAGCTCCATGGTTGGCTTGGCTCTAAACCAGGGGTTCTTAAACTTCAGTGCACCGCATCCCTGTTCTGACAACAAAATTATTACATGATCCTGAGTGGGGGGAGAAGGGACCGGAGCCCAAGCCCCACTGTCCTGGGTGGGGGGAGAGCAGGTGGAGCCCAAAGATCCCAGCTCTGGGTCCCAGCCAGTCTAATGCTGGCCCTGGCGACCCCATTAAAATGGAGTCCCAACCCACAGTTTGAGAACTGCTGCTCTAAACCATTTAAGGGTGCAAGGTAGGGGAGAGGAGCACTTTTTGTTCTCTCCTTCATTTGTGCACGTGCGCAGGGCCAGATCCAGCATGGCCCCTAATATTGTAAATATATTCCAGGGACTTGACTTTCACTCAGATGCTAAAATACAAGGTAAAGGCCAGATTCTAAAGTCTTGGCTACGCTAGCGTTTATTTTTAAATTTCCTACTGTGGCACTGTCAGCAGTGCACCTCCCTCAGTTGTGGCAATGGTGGAAGCTGTGCTGTAGTCAGGCTGTTAACATCTGATGGGGTTTTAACCAAAGATCATCTAGATCTGCTATCAGTGCAAATAGATGACATGTATTTTATCTCACCTGCTGTTGATTTTACATTAGTACTCCTATTGCTGATGAAGCTGCACCAGCAACGGAACACCAACGTGAAATATGAAGGAAAATGGTAGTGTAGCCTAAATCACTGATCTGCTATTATGTTCATGTATGCAAATGGAGTAATGGATTTATTTATTTATACTTAGTGTATCTTGCAATGAGCACCATATATTGCAGATTAGGATCCAACCCAAAGCACGATTGCAGATTCACCTTCAAAGACCATAACTTCCGTGGCTGCCCAGAGGATTCAGGGGGCCTGGGGCAAAGCAATTTCGGAGGCCCCTTCCATAAAAAAAAGTTGCAATACTATAGAATGCTATATTCTCGTGGGGGCCCCTATGGGGCCAGGGGCCTGGGGCAAATTGCCCCACTTGCCCCCCGCCCCTCCCCCCCGGGCGACCCTGATAACTTCTACTGTCATGAATTCAACAAGAAATTCAAGAGATCAAGTTATCCTTTATTCATAAAACTGTTAGGGGCCACTCTTCAGACAAATTAGGACACATTTGCCCTGCCCCTCGTTGTTTATAGTCTCATTTGCACACGCCAGTTTGTATTGATTTAATTATCAGCCCATAGTTATTGAACAAAAATGTATTTTGTAACAGCTGTGTTTTTTGCAGACTATTAAATTTACATCAACAAAGTTATGTAGAGCTGTGGGGGGGGACCCAAACAGCTGTATTTTTTTTAAAAAAACCTACTCTCAGGGTATGTCTACTCTACCCGCCGGATTAGCGGACAGCGATCAATCCAGCAGGGGTTGATTTATCGCGTCTAGTCTAGACGCGACTAGACACGATAAATCAAACCCTGAGAGCTCTCCCGTTGACTCCTGTACTCCACTGCCACGAGAGGCACAGGCAGAGTCAACGGGGGAGCAGCAGCAGTCGACTCACCACAGTGAAGACACCGTGGTGAGTAGATCTAAGTACGTCGACTTCAGCTACATTATTCACGTAGCTGAAGTTGCATAACTTAGATCAATCCCACCCCGCGCCCCCCCCCCCACTGTAGACCAGGCCTCAGATGTGAGTATTTAGCTCCCTTTAACGTCATGTATGTGCAGCTAAAGGTACAATTTGGTCCTCAAAATCACAAGCATGGTATAGCGTGGGGAAAATAACAGCACTGTTGTCAATGTTGTAACATTGATAAAATAGATTTTATTTCTGCAGCTGAATATGAGGCAATGAGGAAAAATGCCCCCTGTACATAGCTTTCACTATGCTTAACAACAAATGGCTTAAATAACTATTAATAATCATTAGTGCTAATAAAAGTGTGTCTTATAAAATGTTGTTAGAGATATTCAGTTGTTTTCTGGCTGTTGAAATTTTAGTAAAATAATACTGACACAACTTCTTTAATAGAGTTTTCGAAAGGACAATTCTGTCTCATTGCACTTTGAACAGCATGCCGTCTTGTTTTCTTTTTAATTCTGGTTTGTTGGTTTCTTTACTACATAATAAGTACCAGCTATTGATTGCTATATTAAATTATTCTTTTGTTTAACACATAATTTTTGATTTTATACTAGCTTCAGAAAATGGATTTTAAATAACTATATGAGTGAGTGAGTGTCTGTGTGTTTGCTTATTGATGTTTTTGTTGTATATTGCTTTTTGAGATTTCATTTGGAAACTGAATTCCTGTCATTAAGAACAAGTTTGGGTGCAAAGGGCACTTTACTAGCTGGGGTTATTACATTCAGCTGTATATTCACAGATGGGCAGAGATGGCTGTAGCTACTGCAGTTGTAACCAGGGAACAGAGTGGAGTAGAAGCAATGGTATGAAGGAAAAAGGTGTCAAGATGCAGTATCCAGTTATGTATGCTCCCATGATTGTCCCAAAACATCAACACCTTTTCTAGGTGAATAAATTTAAGGGCCAGATGATGGGAACTGCATTGATTTAAATCATCTGAGGATCTGGCCTTAAACTTGATTGTAGAGAGGAAAACAACATCCATTTGTGCATGTAGACAACTCTTGAAATAATATTACATAGTAATTACTATGAGGTGCTAATCAGTGGAAAGTCAATGGGAATTGACGGCACTCAGTGGCTCTTAAGAGTGCTCAGTAACAGTATCTGAAAGGGTTGGGACAATATGGTTCTTTACATGTTCAAGTACTGTATGACAAATGTTCTCTAGTTAAGCCAGTGCCAATATGAGTTAGAAATTATTATTTCCATTTTACAGATTAGGCAGATAAATAAAGTGACTTGCCCAACATGGAAGGCAACTAGTGGCAGAGTTGGGATTAGAACTAAATGCATCCTGGTTATCAACCCCAGACTCAGTTCTTTTAGGCAAGATACTGGTAGCTTCTCAACTTGTTACACATGGTGAATACCATGGAAGTTATGAGTGAGGAAAATCTATATTGATTCATGAGTTTTAGTAAAAAAAAAAAACGAAAAAGATGGAACATAAAATTATATTTAAAATGAACCTGTGGCCATTTGTTTACCACAGCATTTTAACAGTGCTCGGTGACCATGTGATAATCTGAATATTGCAAACAGAAGGTGAAGTTTTTTATTAAACTTAGCATTTTTCAGATGTTTTTTGGTAGCAGCTTCTGTATGTTACTGAGCTAAGACTCTGAGTTAAATTCTGCTTTCGGTTGGACCCATACAATAATATCAATGCAGTTTCACGGATCTAAATGAGATCAGTATTTGGTCCACCTTTTATAACACTACCAGTATAGAAGCAATCTCTGAAATAGTAAAACCAGTTGCTGCCAGGATTGAGTACTGGTTTAATGGTCAGAAAAAAAGAAGCTTTATAGTTTAATATTGCAGAAAACTCATTTAAATGATTAACTAGAACATGTATTTTTGCAGTAGTTAAGCCAGTAAGAGAACAGGCTAGAAACTCTCTCTTTTGTTTGCAGCTCTTGTTGCTTGCACCCATGGGTGAAAGTAACTTAAGGGACTTACCAATACACAGGGCTGGGGTCCTGAGCAAGGGCTGGGAGGCGCTCAGGTGGAAGGGGCGGGGCCTCAGATGGAAGCTGCAGGGCCTTTAAATCCCTGGGCCCTTTAAATCGCCGCCACTACCCCAGGGCTCTGGCAGTGGTGGCCCTGGTGGTGATTTAAAGGGCCAGGGGCTCCAGCCGCTGCCAGGAGCCCAGGGCCCTTTTAAATTGCCAGCCTGGGGAAGCTGCCCCCTGCCGGTACAGTTGGCTGTGTACCAGCTCTTGCCAGTACTCTGTGCCGGACCGTACTGGCTTACTTTCACCTCTGCTTGCATCACAAACTAATGATGGTCTTCCTCAGCAAAATGATGCATGCAACCACCCACCCCCAATCACTTTTCAATTGCTAGTGATCTGATAACATTATGGGGTGATGTAAATGCTTCTCACACTGTGAGCTTGCACTCCAAGATAGTGAGCAAAATGAGTGCAGTTTTCCTTTAACATCAAAAGCCACAGCAGTGATACACTCACACGAATGTTCCAAACTCTGTTAAAAACTATTCATCCTTGCTTCCCCCTGAAAGGGTGCTGCATCTTTACACATCATCATCAATATATAGCTGTGATTATGTCTAGTGTAAATGAGACTTGTGTTGCATGAATCCATTTAGCAACGTTAGACTGTCAATATCACCTTCCATGAAGGCATATAGTTCAACAACTAACTACCTATTTAAAATACTAGATGGAAACTGCATCAAGGTATCTCTTTGTAAATATGTTGTTTTAGCGACGTTGTTAAAGTCACTAAACTCCCGCGTGATCACACTTAGATGCAGTAGCGCACATGTTTGTGTCCCATAAAGCAACGTTTTCTTAAAGCTTGACCGTGCGTGTAATAGAGCTAGGACTAGGAGATGTGTGGATGCTTATGTAACACAATTTTATTTTTGGAATATGGTTTTGTAGATTAGCACTTGTATCCGGGGGATGCGTTCCCTTGTGAACAATATATACAACAATGTACACAAATTATACATTTTAGAATAAATACTGATTTTGTTTACTCTGATGTTCTTTGGTTGGCTGTATTTAATTTAATGTGTCTGTTCATTTTTGAGCATCAGAAAAAAAAGGTGCTCTTTTTCATATACAAGCTACAAACTAAATAAAGAATAACCTGCAGCTGAGGCAAGCTTAGCTAACTGCCTAAACAGACGATCAATTTTTGGCTTTTCTGATAATCTCGGCTCCCTCAGCAAGTACAGCTGGGGCTTAATTGAAAGTTTATTCATTGGGTCTCAGAGCTGGTTTCCGCTGATGGGGAAGGGGAATCCCTTTATTGTTTAAATACTCTAGTTACTTGAGCTGAACTAATAACTGATTTTTTTGGTTCAGTGGCTGAACCAAAACATCTAGGGGAAAAATTGTTTCGTTTCACAAACCGCACCTGATTTTTTTGGTTTTTCTCACCAAAATAAAAATCCTAAAAAAATTCTCAGCACTTTTTAAAAACAGTTAATGAAGCTAGAGTCACCAGGCACTATGGCAGTAGAGTTTGGAAGTTGGAGGCAGTGTGGAGGTGAAATCTTCCAACTCAGGATCAAGGTGCAGGTTACATGGGCTGGAATAGCAGCTACCGCCCCTCTGCATCAGTTAAACAGGCTGCTGAAACCACCATTCAAATCAACAAAGCTACCCTGATATACACAAGTATGGATCTGGCTGAAGCGGCTTGTTGAACTCCACAGAGAAAGTCACCAGGAGAACTTGAAGCAGAAGTCTGGAGACCTTTTTCCAAGTTCCATGAATAATCGCCAGATGCATGCCCTCCCACATAGGCTTTTAAAGCATAGGAAACAAGTATTTATTCCTCCACCATGAAAATTACTACTAGACTATTCTGCGGTAATGGTCCCAAACACAAGTGATTATAATGACGCAAGAGCATTTTGGGATATTAGAGTCTAAACCCTGTTTATGCACTGGAACAAATGAATGTGGTGGATCTGTGCATCCATGTGGAGTCTCACTGAAGTCAATAGGACCCTGCATAGGTATAGGTGTCCATGCTTAGGGTACGTTTAGGGTCTTATATTTTTGCTATTTTTTACATAAAGACTGTTGCTATGTCTCAGCTTTGGGTGCCTTCAACTTGCCCCAATGGGTTTCTTTTGGAAATATTAGTACCTCTGCACTGCCTAGGTAGTGATGATGGTTGACAAGAAAGATATTTTCTGTAAGAACATAAGAACGGCCAAACTGGGTCAGACCAAAGGTCCATCTAGCCTAGTATCCTGTCGTCAGACAATGCCAGGCGAACAGAACAAGTAATCATCAAGTGATCCATCATTCCCAGCTTCTGGTAAATGGAGGTTAGGGACACTATCCTGTCTAACTGTAGTATTCAGTCAGCAGGCCCTTCACATACTCACGAGGGGTGTGTGTGTATATATATACACACACACACACACACACACATATGCCTCTGGCAAAAATAAAATACACGTTTAAAATAACAGCTCCCTGCATGTGTCTGCAAAGCAAACATACATTTTTAAAATGTGTTCACTTAGATGCATGTGATTAAAAATATGGTGACTGGGGAAGGGAGAGTTCAACAGGGGACATTAATAATTCTTCATTAATTGATTTGATAGCCAAACCTTTCTCTTCCCCAATTATTTCAAAGAACCTGTTCACATTAAATTTCCATTGAAATTTTTTAATGCTACTTCAATATTACCCAGAACTTCAAAACACACTGGGCTTCTCTTTATTTTTAATTATTTTCAAATTAATTATTTTCTGAATCCTTTCAACCTGCCCATTTGTTCAATAAAAGAGAATTTTAATTTTTAAAGGCCTCCCAAAACTTCCAGAGACTGCTTTATGGGCTGCTTTTAATGAAAGGCTTTGGAAGGGGACTAGAGATTTCCACAGTCCTCTTTAGCCAAAATAAGAAAAAGAAATCACTTCATCAGCTGTGACTCACTCCCATCTACTACGTACAACAGGTATTAACTTGGGAGCTAAGCCATCTTGTTCTTGGACTGCAGAACAGAACTGTATACAGAAACTATGAGCCAGTCCATGTTAGGTGCTGAGCACCCTCAATTCTATTGATTTCATTGAGAGTTAAGTGTGCTCATCACCTGGCAGGATTGGGGCACAAAGGGCTCTATCCTTGCACCATTTAAGGGTCTAATACAAAACTCAGTGAAGGACTTCGATGGGCTTTGGTCAGGCCCTAAGTCAATTAAAGTTTTGGCACTGACTTCAGTGAGTGCAGTAGGTAGCCCAAAGTGATAGAATTATAAAATAAGGAGGGTTTATTCAATGGCTCACCATTTTTAGGTGTTATTGTTACATCTAGATACTTCTTTCTTAGCACAGCTTTTGTTGTACCAAATTGACAATGTTACTACTTGCCCTGAGCATGTGGCAATGCTGGAATGGTGGGAAGGAAAGCTTCAGATTTGTATATGCTTATAACCTTAACAAAGTGGGTATTCACCCATGAAAGCTTCAATACATCTGTTAGTCTATAAGGTGCCACAGGACCCTTTGAAGCATATTTTGTTATTCCTTAAAGCATTGTAGCCTGTTGCATAAGGAAATAAAAATGAGAGACTAATAACACTGGGACGTGGCAGGTAAGGTATAGATAGACATTATGCAGCTCTTCCCCAACCAGGGCCGGCTCTGGCTTTTTTGCCTCCCCAGGCAAAAAAGCCTCCCCCCGCCCCCGCCGGTGGGGAGCGCGGCAGGGGAGGGCACGGAGCCCGGCCGCGGCCCCGCTCTCCCCGGCTGGCCGGAGTGCCGCGGGGAGGGCTTCGAGCCCGGCCAGGGCCCCGCTCTCCCCGACCGGCTGGAGCACCGGGAGGAGGGCGGTGAGCCCAGCCGCAGCCCCGCTCTCCCCGGTCGGCCAGAGCGCTGGAGGAGGGCGGCAAGCACGCTGCAGCTCCGCTCTCCCTGGCGGCTGGAGTGCCGGAGGAGGGTGGCAAGCCCGCTGCGGCTCCGCTCTCCCCAGCAGCCGGAGCGCCGCGGGCAGGGCGGCGAGCCCAGTCGCGGTCCCGCTCTCGGGCCGGAGCGCCACCGGGTGCCCCAACAGCCCCAGTATGTTTAAAAAAAAAAAAACAGCCCTGAGCGCTGTCCCCCTTCAGGTGCCCCCCCAAGCACATGCTTAGTAGGCTGGTGCCTGGAGCCGGCCCTGTCCCCAACCAATGCTTCTATGCACCTCCATTATCCCACTACTGCCATATTGTCATTTATACACACACACACACACACAGCTTGCTAGTACACTTATATGGGATTTGAGGCCTTTGATATCTAGTAGAGGAAGCAAAATACCTGTAATAAGAAATTAACAAACTAATTCACTACCTTTGATAGATCAAAGAAGAAACTGGATGCAGAATATGTGGAAGGTTATAGAGTAATTGCATCCACCCCTGCCTGCAAAGAGACAATGCCACAATTTACCATGCACTGCCATAAATGTAGGGGCTTTGACCTAATTAGATGTGATGCCTGACAACTGAAGACAGGTGATGGTGAAATCTTCAGGGAGTTCTTCCTCCTTTACAGACAAAGTTTTAACACTTTCACAGAGGAATGATACGAAGATTCTTCTATGTGAGACAGAGAAAATTGCTTGAAAACTAATCACCCCCATTTTAGTGACATTCCAGTTGTTTGGCTAAGGGATAGAAGATGAGGCACAGGATGAGGAAAGTTCTCAACCCAGACAAAGCTACATCTGTTTTATATGGTATCTCTGTGTTACACTGTGCAAAATGTTACCTACCAAAGCATTATGTCAGCAGTTTCTCTGGTTACTTTGTAACCAGTTTGATTGTTCTTCTATCTAGCTCACTTCATGGGTTGCATCTCAAAACCACCAGATTGCTGAAAGGAGCTTATTTAACTGGCACCAAAATTTTGCTGGGTTTTTATTTTTGTTATATTTCAGCCTGTGAGACCTTAGAAAAACTGATGCGAGCAGCAGTTTAGAGCCGCTCAGCCACTTCACTCTTATACCAGATTTGAGGGCCTAAAAGAAACATTTCTGTGGCAGGGGGTATTTTTTTGTATGGCTGGTGTCTAGGAGTTTAGGAGCTTGGAATGTTAGAAAAAGTCCCAGGGGAGATGGGTTAGCAGACAGAGTGCAGGTGAGAGATCAAAGGTGCCTGATAAATGTCACTTGTCACATGAAGCTGCAGTTTATCCCATGGACAGCACTACCACATACAAATGCACCAGAGATAGTTTCAGGTGGTCTTCAGTACATTTATGTACTCCCTTCATTGTCTCTCTGAAACTTTACAAAGTGTTTTCATTATTTGTGTGTGTTGTTTTCCCATTGCAAGCATGTTCATCTGCACAGTCCTTAGTTTTCCCATATTTGCTGTCATCCAAGTAGCTTATGAGATCACTACATAATATGAGAAAGAGACAGGTAGGGAATAGTACATATAAAACATGGCTTTTTCAGTCACTTTTTAAAGGTACATATTATTCCAGCACCAAAATGTTCCTTTGCAGATCATTCTAAAAACCACATTAACTCTCTCCTCCTTTTACCACACCCTCTGCTGTCACCCAGTACTTCAGATAGTACCCTGTTCTCACCAGCTTAGACTTCATTGCAAGCAGGGGATGGATTTCCTAAACCATTAAAGAGACAGGAACAGAACTGGTTTATCCATTTTATCCCATTTTTAATGGTGTAGGGGCCAAAGCAGGCAACCCCTTTTGAGCTATCTCATCAGCTGTCAACTATTAACTTCTCTCAGATGTTCATTAAACATTATTGTCATTCAGCAGGTAGGGATAAAACACCTTCCTTGAGAGTACAAGCAGGCATGTAGCACCATTACTGTTTCAAGGCTGCAGATGGACAAGCTACCAAATATATTTGCAACAAGCTATATTGCTTTGCCGAAGACAGAATACCTACCCACCTGGACAATGTTTCACAACCAAAAGTATCTAAGTGAATTCATCTCTATCAAGCATGCAAACATAACTGTATTTTGTACTGTTTAACCATTCCCTCTTTCTCCAGCTTTTGACATCAATTATGTCCTTTTATGGTTTGTTCCCTTGACTAAGCCTGCTTGCCACAACTCCTGCACAAATGGGTGGATATCATAGAATATCAGGGTTGGAAGGGACCTCAGGAGGTCATCTAGTCCAACCCCCTGCTCAAAGCAGGACCAATCCCCAACTAAATCATCCCAGCCAGGGCTTTGTCAAGCCTGACCTTAAAAATCTCTAAGGAAGGAGATTCCACCACCTCCCGAGGTAACCCATTCCAGTGCTTCACCCCCCTCCTAGTGAAAAAGATTTTCCTAATATCCAACCTAAACCTCCCCCACTGCAACTTGAGACCATTACTCCTTGTTCTGTCATCTGCTACCACTGAAAACAGTCTAGATCCATCCTCTTTGGAACCCCCTTTCAGGTAGTTGAAAGCAGCTATCAAATCCCCCCTCATTCTTCTCTTCTGCAGACTAAACAATTCCAGTTCCCTCAGCCGCTCCTCATAAGTCATGTGCTCCAGTCCCCTAATCATTTTTGTTGCCCTCCGCTGGACTTTTTCCACATCCTTCTTGTAGTGTGGGGCCCAAAACTGGACACAGTACTCCAGATGAGGCCTCACCAATGTCAAATAGAGGGGAATGATCACATCCTTCATTCTGCTGTCAATGCTCTTATTTATACAGCCCAAAATGCCATTAGCCTTCTTGGCAACAAGGACACACTGTCAACTCATATCCAGCTTCTCATCCACTGTAACCCCTAGGTCCTTTTTTGCAGAACTGCTGCCTAGCCATTCTCTCCCTAGTCTGTAGCAGTGCTAGTCTGATATCACTTGAGCTTTGTGTATTTATTATTTAAAAGTTTCAAAAGACTAAATAAACAAGAAGCTTATGACTGTCAGGAGCACATAACCCTCATCTGTTTACAAAGATTGCTCTTCCATTGATCTCTAGTGTTTACCCCTCTTGTCATTGACTGTGACAGAAAACTTCATAGGTCACATTATTTCCCTGTAGTGAGGCGGACAGACCTCCCTCCTCCTGGGGGAGTGAGGGAGTGTTACATGCCCCGCCCCCCTCACCGTAAGGACAGGGTTGTGGCCGGCAGTATAAAAGACCAGACCTGCAGCCCATTCAGGGGGAAGCCTGCAGAGGGGAAGGACGTCCTGCTGGTTCTGGAGCAGCATGGAGTGGATCCTCTGCCTGGCTTGGCCCATGCTGCAGAGGACAACTGGCCTGGAGTGCCCACCACCACTTACCTGGAGGAGCTGGACGATGACTGGACATCAGAGGTACCCACCCTAGGGGAGGCAGGAAATGGCCCAGGGGCAGCCGCCGTAGGGCTGGCTGCAAAGCCCAGAGCCCCAGCATCGGTATGTTGCGGCTGGATCCCTGCTGACCCCGGGGCAGCTGATTCTGCCCCTGCTGGGGCCCTGGGCTGGGATACGGTGGAGTAGGGAGGGCCCGTGTCCCCCTTCCCCCCGGGTGGCTGACCCTCATTCCTCTGCAAGGGGCTCTCGCTCTGAAGAGGAGCGGCCCCAGCCTACCTTTGAGACTGTAGTGTTTGCTGGCTGCCTGAGCCCTGCAAGCCCAGGTCCCAACCTACCATTGAGACTGTATTGTTTGCTGGCTGTCTGAGCCACGCCCAGGCTATAGCCAGCCCCTTAAGACTATTGTTTGCCGGCTGCCTGAGCCCAGGCAAGCCCAAGCCCCAGTTAAATTGAGACGAGCTTGGAGGCGGGCTACCGCCAGCCCTTCAGGGACCTCCCTCCTCCGGGGCGAGTGAGGGAGTGTTACATTCCATTACCTATCTTAGTTACAATTTAAGTAACACTAGCCAAAATTGCCAGTGAGATTCTTTCTTCTTACTATCCTTAGTAATGGACCTCTTCATGGCATGTCTATAATTTCTTATACGCAAAGGTAAGTTATGTGAATTTCCATAGTTACACAGTATATCAATGGCAGAGTTGGGACTACAACCCAAGAATCCTGTTCTATTTACTAGATACAGTATTAGTGATATAAAAGTGTATCAGAGCCATTTACACTTCCTGGAAGCCTACAGTACTATCAATATAAAGTAATTATAATACTTGCATTATGGGATATCTTTAAGGTACAAAAATCACTAATAGAGCAAGTTTTCTTCCTCTTTACTGAATACAGCTTTCATCTGAGGCTTTTTAAAAAGCCAGATAGCATAGTTTGGTCAAACTAGATGATCACAATAGTCCCATCTGGCCTTGGAATCTATGAATAGTTCATTCCTATCAACAGTTCACTTCCTGCAGCTGTGAAGGGATGTACAGTTTATGTATTTCTAGGATAGATCGCCTTTCATCATGGTGCAAGGCGGACCATACAATATCCTTTCGCTCTTTGCCCTTTCATGCTGGGAATTAATCAGTCTCCCACCAGTGTACAGTTTTGATTCAGGAGACCACTTAACTTCATTCTGTGCAGGATGGCACTTAAGCTGGTGCTTCACTTTCAGAAGAGGCTTAAATCCCATTGAAGTAAATGGGATTTAAAACGTGTTTAAGTAGCATCCTGAATATGTATGCTCTCCTGGGCCCACGGTAGGAGTAATTCTGTTGAAGTCAATGAAATTACACTGTTGTAAAACTGGTACGAGAGGATTCAGGCCCTATTATTTATATCTCAAGATTAGTGATGCAGATTGAGTTAATCATTTGACTCCTTCCCAAGACTTTCTCTTCAGTTGGGAGGTGGAAGGGAGTGCAATGATAAAGAGAGAGAGTCTTAGCTTTGCTGTTAAATGACAGACTCCTACATTTTATTAAGCAGAGACTAGGTGTTGAAGCAGACTGTTGTATTTTCTTGCACAGGGCTACAATGGTCACTAGAGGGCAGTGTTGTTTTCTCATTTAATGGAATGTTCACTTCAATTTGTTTATCAAGTAACTGGAAAGTCAAATTCTTTGCAGAATTATCGTAAGTATTTATTTGTATTTCTGTTTGCGCAGATTTGGGAAAAGGAGAATAATGGAGGTTCTATGCTCAAGCTACACACACTGTCTCAGGCTCTACCGGTAAGCCCGTAATAGCTGGATGTTACAATTAGTGATTTGGTTATAGATTCATAAAGTATGAAGCCAGAAGGGACCACTTCGGTCATGTAGTCTAACCTCTGTATAACACAGGGCATAGTCCTTACCTGAATTAATTCCTGTTTCAATTAGAGCATGTTTTTGGTATTTTTTTCCTACCTCTACCCTCCCCCCAAAAGTCTTCATTTCTAAAAAATTGCCAGTGATGAATAATCCATCATACCCCTCAGAAAATTGTTCTAATGGTGAATTACCCTCACTTTAAAAATTTTTCACCTTATTTCTAGTCTGAATTTCTCTAGTTTCAACTTCCAGCCATTGGAAGTTGTTATACCTTTCTCTGCTAGATTGAAAATCCCCCTATTATCAAATTTCTGTTTCCCCAAGTGTATACTTATAGACCGTAATCAAGTCTTCTTTTAAACTAAAGGAACCGAGGTCCTTTATCCTTTCACTATGGCATGTTTCACAATCCCTTTATCATTCTTCTGGCTCTTCTCTGAACCCTCTCCAATTTGACTTAGGAACACCAGAACTGAACACATTATTCCAGCAGTGATCACATCAGTGCCAAGTGCAGAGACAATATAACCTCTGAACTCCTGTGCAAGATTCCTCTAATTATGCATCCAAGGATCCCAGTAGCCCTTTTGACCACAGCATCATACTGGGAATTCATGGTCACCTGATGATCCCATGTCTTTTTCAGAGTCATTTCTTCCCAGGGTAATCTCCTCCATCCTGTATGTATGGCCTGCATTCTGTAACATTCCATTAACGATGGTGGAATTGAAATTAGACTCCAGAATTAATCACATTGAAGTGAGGGCCCAGTTCACACTTATGAATTATTGTTTTAGTCCATCTGAAGACTCACTGAAGACAGTGATGCATTAGGCCAGCCAGAAGGTTCTAATCCAGCCATCAAGGGCTAGAAATGTATGTTTTTCAATCAAAGCTTAAATGCTGGAGGAACTGATAAGGCCAGCAGAGAACTGTTGGTTTGGAAATGCAATGGCCCAATCTGATATCTGTAAACCAAGAAGAATTCTGTATGCAGTTCAAGAGGAGGAAAACATAAACAGCTAGCATGTGGGCAAAACAGGCAGTAACCCTGTCTTATAAAACTGCCATGAAACTGCCTTTACTATAAAGATGGTGACAATGAAAAAAACCCCTAATAATACTCGATTTTCCCGTGAAACACATGACTTCCCTTAGGTTAGTGGAATGAATTAAAATGAGAATGAAGAACTGAGAAAAATTAATCTGTCACTCCTACTTGTATTACAATGGTTGCCTAGAGGCTCCAAGCAAAACTGGAGTCCCATTGTGCTAGGCACTGTACAAACACACATTAAAAGACAGTCCCTTCCCTGAAGAGCTTACTATGTAAACAGAAGAGAGAGAAAAGAGAAATAGTGGTGTGGAGTGAAAGTCATACAGTAGGTCAGTGGCAAAGCTGGGACTAAAACCCAAATCTATTGACTCCTAGTCAATTGTCCTAGCCACTAGACCCCACTGCCTACCTAATGGTGACACTCTAGTATTGCATAGATCAGAGGACGTGTCGAACATTTAAAAAAATTAATTGATGAGAACATGAATATGAGAACAACTCCGTCATGAATGTAGTCAAGCAACAACAAATTTCTGGGATGACTGACCGGAGGATAAAACTGTCATCAGCAAAAATTACAGAAGGACATAGTAAAAGCAAAGCAAGTAACACAAAGGTTGTAATTAAAGAGTCATTGGAGCAGGGGGACTGGGCCCTAGGTGTTCTACCTCAGTACCCTAACCACCAGGCTATAGAGTCAATCTTACTCTTCTTCTTTGTCCCAGTGGCTCTTTAATTATACCCAATTAAACAGCTTCAACAGGATAGATTGGAAGACCCCACCCCCCATCAGAATATCTCATAGCTCAGTTGTTTTAGTGCTCTTGGGAGATCTTCAAAACCATTCTTCCCTGTCAGCCAGAGGGAGGAATTGAACCTGGGCCTCAGATATCCCTCTTACCTCTGGGATAAAAGGTATAAAGTGGACACCAAACCCACTCCCATTTTGTGTAAAGTGAGGTGGCCACCTAACTTATTTTCTCAAGAAATGACTTAGGTGCCTAAGCCTCCTGATTGCACAAACAGGAACCTCTCTCTTCGATTGCTAGCAGTGATAGGCACTTCTGCAGCTCCTGTTGGCCTGCTTAGGAGGCTCCCTGTCTAGCATGCTGGCTTTTGTGAATTGCATTCTTTGGTGCCTCTCTCTCCCCATTTATCCTATATAGAGCCTTGGTGCCTAACTCAGGCTTTGTTGATCAAATTGTTGTTCCTGTGATTTTTCTAGGTATCTAAGTTCCTTTGTGGATCCTGGCCTAATGGACCATTGGCTTGATTAGCCTGTTGACTGCATTCACACAGCTCCCACTTCAGTGGGATAATTGACCCCATGATGTGCCGTGGATAGTATACCCTGCTTCCACACAGATAAGTGAGATTTCATGGATGTCAGCCTAGCAAGGGCCTGTGGAACTGGTACTCAGTCTCAACAGACAAGGGAGAGGTCTTGAGTGTTATGAGGAGATCCTCTAGTATTCAGTCTATAGTAACTTTTTTGGGAGGGGTTCACTTAAGAAGAGACAATAAGGAATGGAATGAAATAGGAAACAAAGAAGATAGATGTTTAATTTGTTAAGTACCAACACTGTGCTTGGTGCTGTACAGAACACGCAGTATTGCCATTCCTAAGCAGGCCTTCAAATGCTGAGTGGGTTAAAAATCATGACATGTTTAAAATAATAATAAATGTTGGGTTCCTTTTCTTTGCCTTCTGGTTTCTGCTGCACTTGCTTTTCTCTGTAACCATAAGGGCTGGAAACTTGCTTTTTGTTCTGAATAAATGCCAAGTGTCTCATGCAAGCTCCTGATTCCTGCTTCTGGGGATTTAAGAGAAACCCCAAACATCACAAGACTTGCAACTAAATGATGACAAGTGGCAACACTGCAAATACAAAAGCAGTCTGTACCCCCCAAGAATAAAGATCCAAACGTCATACTCAGACCAATTCTGATTCCTGCTCTCTTTTCAAGAGTGCCAGGGAGAGCTTTCTTGGCATATACCATATCCTGGTTAGTCAGAAAAGCCCATGCTCAGATGCCTGAGTCTGCAGAAAGTGAGGTTTGGGGCAAACAGCAACAGTGTTAACCGGGAAAAAATGGATATTATGGGATGAAAAATCATAGGGGTAAACATAGGAGAGAGGTTGAAATGGTTTCATTTCTTATTGGAAGTAATAGACAAAAGGGAAGCAGTTGTGGGCTATACACTGGAAAGCATTTGCCACTGAAAGATATTAATGATCCGACAATGGATTACAAATCCACAAGGGAAATTAGAACTGAAAATGGAAACGACAGAAAGCTAGTCCAGGGGATTTGTGTCAGGTTAAGTTGTTGACATTTAGAGATGGATGGACACTGTGGCTCAAGTTAGGAGGAATAAAAACGCAACAAAGAAAAATGAAAAGCGATATGGTACAACAGTGCAGTGACTCCCACTGTACAGGAGTTACGATTGTGTCAGTATTTCTATTGTAACCCCTATTTTTATTGTTATGCAACTTGGCCTTCAATATGCACCAGGATGTGGTGGGGCCGATTGTTTTGTTTTACAAGCTTTCAGAGAATGTTTTCAGCAATTTTGAAGTTATCAGAAGACAACTATTGTGATTTACATGACTTGATTTTTACTGAGATGAACCTGGCCCTAAAAGGCAGTACTGTCTGAAGGTGGCTCAAGGCTTTTCTAAAATGAGTTGGTGGTTGGGCAAGTTAAGCAGTGGGATAAGGAGGGGGTCATGCTGTAAAACTTAGGGGGGGTGGGTTTAGAGCACCAACTCTGTATCAGATTGATCTGTTTTGATCCTGCCTCCGCTTCCCATTAGGGATGTATTATGAGATATAACTGGTGGAAAAGAGCACCTATTTTTGTCCATCCTTAAGCAGAAGAAAACCAAATAGGCATGTTCCACACGAACTCTGCAACTCACAGGCTGGTTCTCTCTCTATTACATTTAAAAAAAAATTAAAAACCCCACATCTTCTTATCAATATGCCTTCTTATTCTGTCTTTTAGCCATATTTGCTTATTTTACAGGCCAAAACAAGTTAGCTGCTAGCAATGCAGAGCCAATACTGCCCTTAACTTCTGACAATAACTTGGGCAAGTAAAAAGGCCACTAATTTTAGGACCTTCAGTTTTGGAATGCTCAGTATGTGACAACTAAATGAGGACCCAAAAGCTGAGGCATTCGGAATTTGGAGCCAAATCCCTGCTCCTACTGTATCAGTGGAAGATTTTTCCATTGATTTCAGCAGAAATATGTGAATTTTTGGATGCTCAATAATAATCATCCAAAAATTCACGTTTATCCAGATTTATCCAAACAGATTTGGAAATTGGTCCAGAAACTCATAAAAATGAGATTTCTTGTGAGTTCTTCAGCATTTTTTATTTCAGTGTATGGGAAGCACAGATCCACAAGGACTGTCTTTTTGTCTGTTTCAGTATTTCTTCCAGTTCTGAAAGCAGGATATGCTGAAGTGTATGAAAAAGGCTTAAAAGAAATGTACCAAACAAATATAGCATACGTCAGGAGTAATCAAGTCATTACAAGCTAAAGACTGTTTGATATTGTACAATATAAGTGGAGGGTTTGTATCATTTTCTCACAGGCAGGTGTCTACATTACTAGAACTAACTTTATATATAGCACTACAGGCGGTCTCAGCAGAGACAGCCATGGATGGAATGGGAATGAATGGCAAATGAATTCCCTCTAGTACAAGTTGGGGTAATGTGTGGCAGGCTGTCTTGTTGCTGTGTCTCAATATGCCACCTTTCATGGGCCAAAAAAGTCACTTAAAAAAAATAAGCTACCAGAGAGGATAATTTGAGTTCACTTACCTCCATCCTCCCAGTCAGCTGATCACAGTTAGCCTGACAGCCTGCGAGAGAATGAGATGGGAACCAGAGAACTGAGTGGGTGAAGAATAATTGGACAGAGCCTTAAAAATACATTTAGAGTAAGAGATCCAAATGCAGATGACATACCCAGGAAAGGAGGGGTAGAAGTTCAAAAGGCAGGCTGTCAGCCCCACTTGCAGTGTGAATAGTAGTTACTCAGCCATGTAGTTAATGGACTGCCTGATGTGAGTAGCTATTTCCCAGTGTGAGTGAGGGCTTCACAGTCAAGTACTGCACTAAGTAATGCTTAGTAATGCTCTTTCAAGAAAGAGAACCCAAACCAACCAACAACCCACACTGAAATGATTCTAGCACATCTAAACTCTTTTGCAGAATATTTGGAACTTATTTTCAGCAAAAATTGCAAAGGTTTCACAAAACTCAGCTTTGTCTAGACTCTTCCATCCTCAGTGCAGGGAAACAGGGTAAATGGCTGGGGTGTGATATAGCTGCTTTTTTTTGTTTTTGTTTGGATTTCAGGAAATGAACAAGATAAGCTGTGAATAGCCCTTTCCTGCTCTTGCCTTTATATTTTTTAATTAATCCCAATAAGAAATGCTTGGAAAAAGAAAAATCCAGCTGATTCTGTCCAAAAAACAAATCCCAAAATCTGAAAATGAGAGATGGCACCAAAGCAAACCCCAGAATCCAAGCACCTGGAATGTATGGTAAATCTGAAGCAAGATCTGAATTTTGCAGAAAGGGCCTATCTTTTTTTTTTCTTCTTTTCTTTTCCATTCTAGTTAGAGGGTTAGGGTCAACACAAATATTGAGTATCTGATGGAATTAGAATATTAGTAGAACAAATCAAGCACTAATTATTATAATTAGGATAGGAAAAAGACCTAAAAGATCATTGCATTCATCCCCCTGCAAGTGTACACCAGTCTGAAACATCAGAACATAGGAACTTTAGACCACATCAGATCAACCATCCCCCTTGTCTCTGAGGCCAGCACAAACTGCATCCAAGGAAGGTGCAAGAAACACCAGTCTGGACAATTATGAAATAATGTGCCCCTGGGGGAATCTTCCTTCCAAAGTGCTGTCAGCTAATTGGTTTATGGCCTGAAACATGATGTCTTATTCCCCTTATAAAGGTAATTGTGGGTGTTCTCTTTATCCACATCAATATCTGATCCTAATATACAAAATGGCTTGAAGGTTCATAATTTCAAGTGCTGATTTTTTAGCATCCAAATAATGATGTTAGTTTCATATTAAGATGCCTATATCCAAAAATTGGTCTCTAAGTTTCCTCTGTATTGTCACATTTTACAGTGGCTTGTTCAGATGGAGGAGAGAGGAAAAACAGGTTTCTGGACAACGTGCATATTCTACCTTTTCTCCCTCTCCTCCTCCCTCCAGCTTCCTGGGTCCTGCACCAAAAATAAATATTTGCTAGTACTGCTCTGCAGGAAGCAATAGTTTCAATCCTTGATAAGACAAATCTCTGGGCACCTGTATGTGATTGCATGTTGGAAGCTGGGGAGATAAATTCTGACCCTCTGCTGGAACAAGCTGGCCTTTCTCTCCTCTTGTTTGCTTGTATGAGCTGAACTAATTTCACAGTTGAAATCTACACCACCTAAAAATTTCCTAGAATTTTTTTTAAAAGGAGCTTTCAGTACTAACCTCATCAGAAGTGTTGGGTGTGTGAGGGTCAATTTGGTGTGACAGTGATACATTCATAGGGAGAAGTTGCCACTTCACTAGACATGTGGGGGACCAGACTTACTGGGAAAACATAAAGTATTATGGAATGTAAAGGATTTATATATGAAATAGCCTTTGAAAGGCTACAAAGCAGACAGAAGAGCAGTTTATAAATCAGTGGTGACAAAAGAGGCAGTGTATAACATAAAACCTATAATGAAGAGCCATTGTTCTAAAGCAGTGTTATTGTTTCCTCTATAATATAATAAAAGCACTTCCCTTTCTATGTTCTGTAACAGCTGGGTTTGGGCTGGAGCCCAGGCTCTGGGACCCCATGAGGGGCGAGGGTGCCAGAGCCCAGCTCCAGTCTGAGCCTGAACGTTTGCACCACAAGTTAGTAGCCCTGTAGCCTGAGCCCCAGTGTGAGCCTGAGTCAGCTGACACGAGTCATCTGCGGGTGTTTTATTGCCCCTGGATTCTATCCCCAGCTCTCTCCCTAGCTCACTTTATCTCTCCAGGCACCTCTGTGCCTCAGTTTCTCTATCTGTAAAATGGAAATAATCTATTTCACAGGGATGTTGTGAGGTTTAATTGATGTTTTTAAAGTGTTCAGAGATCTTCAGATGAGAGGAACTGTTAAGTAAATAGTATCAGTATCCCATTAGTACCAGTTAATGTCAACTGTGTGTGGGGGGGGGGGGGAGGTGTGAAAGTGTGTGATGTTGTCACCTATCCACTAGAACGTGAATTGAGATCACCAATACATTCACATAGGACTATGGAATAGTCGTCAGATTATAAAATATTTCATTACTACTCTCTACCAGTCTGGCCCATTGCCAAATTAGTGACTTAGTGTCAAAAGGTTGCATAGCCTGCGATCAGTTCCTCCCTCCATGTGTTTTAAATGGAAATAATTTTCTTTTGCCATTCATTTTGTTACTATTTTTCCTATTGTCTTCTCACTGTTTTCGTTTCAGTCATTTATTTGTCTTTCTAATGAGAGGAGAGGATGGGCTATTACAAGGGGTCCTCAAGCAATCTAGGTCTTAGGATATCTTTGACAAAACAGTGATTTGTTGTTTTATTGCTATTATTTATTTGTATTGTGGTAAATCCTAGGAGCCCCAATCATAGACCTGGATGTCACTGTGCCAGGCGATGTACAAATCCAGAACAAAGAAGATGGTCCCTGTAGCAAAGCGCTTACAAGCGAAGGGTCAAATGAAGGCAATGCCAGTCCAGTTATTGACCCAGATGCACATTTTTGTCTATTTTGTCCTGCTTAATCATTGATAGTACATTTAGGCCAAATTTTCTTAAGCTCGGAGCCCAGAGTTGACATCAATGATAACTGTGAGCATTCAGCACCTCTGAAAAGCAGGCTTATTATAGATTTAGGTGCCCAACTTTCGGTACGTAGGCTCAAAGAATTTGGCTATGGTATCCATTGCACAGTGTCTTGTACCTGTTCCTACATGCCTAGAGTGACTACTTCATGCGTATCTAAAGTATTGTTGATAACAGAATGCTTTTCAATTTGTAGAAGGCATTTAGACAGAAAACCTCCATCCATCACCCCATATTCCACTACTTATGAATATAATACTTCAGTGCATGGAGAGGGGATATCAGCAATGTACTGTGTGTGAATCCAAAGGTTGAGTTCCTTGACAGATTAAACAGCTTTCGTCTATGACAATTGATTATATTTCTGCTGCATGAAGGGTGCACAATGATGTTAATAGCTGGGAAAGAACACTGCATGAGAAAGTCCCTTCCCAGACTCACTTCCTCAGGATGTCGTTTGGATTTAGAAATGTCTGCGGGCTGTAAAGCATCCACCCACGTTACTAACTCCAATCTTTCTTGGTTGCTCAAGTTCCCTTAGGACCAACCTACCATTTTTTTTTATTTTTTTTTTTAAGTTTGCCCTTTGGATCAGCAATGCCCTCTGGAAGAACCCTTTGTTTTGCTGGCAGCAGTCAGCACACACATGCTGTTCAGAGCTGCAGAATCAGCAGAACAAGGAGCATTGCTCTTTAATGGCAGCTGCGGTTGTCTAATCTTAAAATGCCTCTCAGTATAATGACAATCAGCGGCTCTACCTCCCTCTTCCTCCTGCAGAAAGCTTGCCCAGTCCTGGCACTACACAAGCGCTCATTTTACCGATCTGTCAGATGAGATATCAGTAAGAGTTTCTTCATCCTCTGTAATTTCCGGAGGGACAATACTTCACCTAGCTCTGTAACAAAAAGTTTATCCTAGGGAAAGAAAAAAAGTATAAAATGTATTAATGGAATAGAACAAATCCTATTTCTACATCACAGAGGAGTTTAGAGGGAAGCCCATAACCTAGGGCCTGAGCCACTGCTGCTCTGAGATCTAAGACAGTCCTACCAATCACCATGGTGTAAATAGCCAAAGAGAATGCTGTGCTTTCTGCCTGACGCTCTACTGGAAATGTGTCGCTTGATGGGACGGAGTAACAATAAAAGCACGATTCTGAGCATTTTGGCAGTGCATTTCTACTGTGAAAAGTGACTCTAAGCGTATGTCTGCACTGAACTGGAGGTGTGATTGCAGGACAGGTTGGCATACCTGCAGGCTCTGGCTTTTTTGCCGCCCCAAGCAAAAAAAAAAATCGGGGCGGCCAGAACAGCAAAGCAGGAAAAAAAATAAATATCTGCAGCGCAACCGGAGCGGCAAAGCAGGAAAACAAAAAAAACCTGTGGGGCGGCCAGAGCCAGGGTGCAGGGGGACTCCCTGTGCTGCAGATGTGCCCTGGCTAGCGGGGGGGAGGAGGAGGGAATGGGGGGAGAGAGAGAAGGGGGGCGGTCAGGGCTTCAGAGGGATGCTCGCCACGTGGCCCTGACCACCACGTCGCCTGCCGGGAGGGCTTCGCACCACTCTGGTGGGTGGGGAGGGAAGGACGTGGGCTGCCCTGCCGGGCTTGCTACAGACCTGGCACCGGCTGGAGCAGACGGAGCACGCAGCCCGCTCCCAGCAGGGCGCTCCCCACCTCCATGCCGCCGCCCCCTACAGGGCATCCAGATCGGCAAACAAAACAAAACAAAAAAAAGCAGCCGTGCCGCCCTAGGATTGGGCGGAATGCTTCCCCGTAGAATCTGCCGCCCCAAGCATGAGCTTGCTCGGCTGGTGCCTGGAGCCGGCCCTGCATACCTGAGTTTGTTTGTTTTTTGGCGAAATTGCAGCGAAGACATGGTGGCGTCAGCTTCAGCAGAGGCTGTGAAAGCACACCAGGGACCCCGGCTATGTACTCAGGTTGCTAGTCCATGCTGAAGCCATCACCACTGTGTCTTCACTTCTATTTTCAGCCATGCTAGCTAGATTAAAGCTAACAGCTACACCAGTCCACATTGCAATCACAGTGTAGACATACCAATTAAATGGCTTTGTGGGATTCCATGTCAATTGTGTCTCTGTTAAACACTATAAAATCTGCTCCATTTACGATTCGCAAGATGTTTTGTTCTAACTTCCAGCCTTAGGCACTCAACCCAGGAGCTGAAAATCAGCTTCCCCCTACCCCCACTTTGTGAATCATTGCGAGTAATAAAGGTTCTGCAGGCCAAATTCTATGCTCCGTTCCACAGGCTTTAACACTGGTGAAGACAACAGGGGATACATGGTGTAACTGAGGGCACAATTTGGCCCTGCTGTTGGAATTTAGTTAGCAATTCTGTTGATGGTGATGACCCAGAATAGAATCCAGCTCATTCTTTCAGGGCTGTGTTGTCTTTGCAGTGCTAATAGGAGTTAAAAAGTAGTAACAGCTTTTTTTTTTTTTGGTCTCTTTCTAATGTAATGTGCCCATTTTACTCTGTGTCAAAGCAGAATCACACTTTAAACCAAGTTAGAAAAAGACCATTACTATCCCTACAGAGTCTAACTTGACAGGAAATCAGCGGAACTGCCTGGCAATACTAAGAAGTGGGATGATATTTTGTACATGATGCACACCAGCTTTCACCTTAAGAATCACAGCAAAGGGCTGTTGGCCTCTTTTGCCCTTTTTCTTCCTTTCAAACAGGTCAGCTTTCACCATTATCCACTGGCCAGCTATCCTCCCATTCTAAACTTACCCCCTTTATAGAAAGCAACTAGATCTTCACTTTCCAAGGTACTTGGGTCAGGTGCTTTATAACCAAAAAACAGGATCGATTGTTCCTTTAAGAATCAGGTGTGTGTGTGTGTGTGTGTGTGTGCGCGCGCACGCGCGTGTGTGTGAAGGGTTGGGGGAAAGCTCCTTCCTAGAGCTCTCTGGGAGGAAGTGTGCATCCCAAACTCCAGCTACCTGAGGGGGGCATGCCCATATTGCACCCCTTAAAAAGGTGGAGTGTATGCTACCCTCTGTGACTGGCAGCTTCTTCTTGTCCATATGGAGGCTAGGAGGAGGATATAACCATGCCTCCTTTCAGCTCTGCCCCCATAAGAGGGCTAGGTTCCTTGTGCTTTGCCCTTCTTCTCGTGCACCTATGCAAAGCCCTATGGAAGAGGTAATAACATCTGGAGAAAATTTCCTAGTAGATAAAACTATTTCTTGCTACTAAAGGATCAAATCCAGAAGTTGTTCTTCAGTGTGTGCCCAATCCTTGGTCACTGAGGTCAGTCTCTGGAGCTGTGCTCCAATGGGACATGGGGAAAAGTCAATCCCTTTGAAGTTTGCCTAGCAGGGACTGAATAATGGCTGAGTAAAAACTGAGGTCCAGACTCTCCTCTCATTTATAATCTGTAACTACATTGAAGTCAGCAAAGCTACTAGAATGGAATGAAGAGGTGCATTAGGCCCCGAGTGAGATGATCAGACTATGGCCCCCAAAGGATCATTAGCCTAGGGGCGCCATAAACCCCTCCTGTATGTGTAAAGATACCATATGGAGTGAATGCGCAGAATGGCTTGTTAGGAGCAGTATTTGTGGTGAAAAGATGAGTGTTTGGCTTGCAGTTTTGAGAAATCCACCCTTTTTCCCTTTTCCCCCCATTGGGATGCAGCTGTCATTCTGCATTAAACCGTGAAATGATGTGATATTTTAAAAAATTACCCTAAAATTTAAATTCTAGGGAGATTGAAATCCATCCTCCAGCCACCTTCAGAAAATGAAAAGTGACGTGGCCCCTACCACAGTCCTTTCAGTACTGAGATGTCTCATGACGCACATACTGCACCATGGGGAAACCTCCATTTGCAGGGAGACAAAAATATTTAAGGAATTTACACGCATACACACAGGCAGAAAGACAAAAATTAAAATAATCCTCAGGACTGGCCGCAAGGCTTGATTCAGGTGTTCTTGCCACACCTTTCAGCTGGATGACTCTATAACTGTACTTTTGCCAGGCTCTCATACTAGTCAACAGTATGTTTGGGGCTAAATCGTAGCTACACGGGTGGCAATACAGGAGGGGCGAGTGAAGGATCCTCCTTGCCCCCCTCCACACACACCTGCTGGGCTTATGTACCAGGGGATGTGCTACCTTGAGTTCCTGGTAGTCAAGAACCAGGGAAGTCTAATGGTGACTGGGGCACCAGACTCAAAAGAAGAAGACATGGGTAGGAGAGATGAAATGGGGCATAGCTCGGCCCTTCCTCTGCACTGTACAGCAGAACTGGGGTGCCTTAGGGTGCACTACACCCTCCATGCCTTGCTGCCCAAGCATACCCAGAGGCATTGGGCCTACCTCACGCATCATCCTTGTCAGGGCTGATGCCAATGTGCAGTCTCCATTCCCCACATCTCATCAGCCCCCATGCTGGTATTGGCTGAAAACCAAAATTTTTCTCTCAGGATTCCTTCAGAAATGAAACCTTTGGAGAAGTTAACTCCATCCCTGCTGCGAGAGCCGTGGCATTTGGCATTTCAATGGGGATCTATGTCAGTTATGTGATGCAGCACAGTGTGAGTCTTTCCCAGCACTTTACCTGGCAGGTTATACATCAAGGCAGCAGTGGATTCGTTCGCTCTTCTGCTATATTAACAGATGTGCATAGTGAGTCAGACTGAATGAAGAGAGAGGAAACAGAGATTCCTTGTGCTTCTGGACTTTTGTGCAGCATTCAGCTAGGATTGCATTAAGGTGCTATAGGCCCCAACTTTCCAAGTCATGACTATGCAGAATATGAGCTTTCGTTTAAAAATGTTGAGCCATGATAATGGTGATGAAAACACTGAAAATGGGGATCAGCTTGTACCCGATGCAATGATGTCTGTTTGAGTTTGCAGAGAGCCTGAAACAGTAACTCTGAGTGGTGTGACTGTGCCATTCATCTTAGCAGTGTGTTAATCCCAAAGCCTGCTGCACTGGGGAGACCCAATGACATTATCCCAGCAGTAGGCTCTGTGTTGTGGTCTGAGGAGAAAAGTGCAATGGGACAAACCCATTTACTTAACCAAGCAGATACACCCTGAGTCCTGGTTAAGTATGAAAGATGGGTCCCTGTTGCCACTGGTGCCTCTCTGATAGGGGAGAGGAGACCCCTAGTTGCTGCTCTTGCTACTCCCAAAGGGAAGGAGGCTTTCTGTCATTTCTTGGGAGAGGACACCTTATGCCACTGCCCCTGCCTTCATGGAAGGGGAAAGGGCTGCCCTGCCTACATCACTCCAAATGAGGGGTGGGGCTGCAGGGAGCCACATATCACAGTATCCTAGGCCTCTGAATTGCCTTACTTTGACCCTGACTCCAGTAAAAGTCATTATATAAAAATGATAGATGACTATCTAATGTGTCGATGAGATGGTGAGCACATGAGAGTACGTGGCAGGGAACAGCTTTAAGACTTGAAGGGATGTTTTTCCACTGAGCTGGAGAAATAGAGCCTCCCATTGCCGGAGGCCTGTCAGGAACAAAACCTAAGTACTGAGTGTGTTGCTTTCCAGGAGAGTTTGGGGACTGTGCTGCATCGTCTGTTTTGTGTCTGACAGGCTGTGGTGCAAGTGAGGAGCTGAAAAGGAATATTTATTTAACATCTATTGGTTTGCGAATCTCTGAAGAACAGGGTTAACATGCGAAAAACAGCAGAGTCGAATCGATGAGTCGTATGATAATGCTGCCACCATCCCTGTGGCGTGGTGACTTTCAGAGCCACAGCGTGATTCAAGCAAAGTTATAAATGGAGCTTTGCCATTACTGTCTATAGAGGACTGAACTGGATGGGGACAACCTAACTGTACCAAGTATGGAAATGTTATTCTTTCTGAGTCAAATCCTGAGAGCCTTTGTCAGCTTTTATTTAGAGTTGGATTGGGACTCAGTCTCTGCGAGGCTAATCATGTGAGTAACGGCTCAGGAGATACCATTATCACCATGGTGGTTTTCCCAGGGTGAGGCTCATCCATTGCACTCCGGGTGTGCTGACCCCTGCGATTTCCCTCAACTGCAGGAAACTCGACTGCATAATTTGTGGTAGTGGGGGACTGTGTTCACGCTTTCCCCTGAGGGGAAAAATATGAGCGTAAGGGTTACAAAAAATAGCCCTTAGTGTTTACCCAGTTCTTATTACAGTAAGTTCCCATTGAAATCAATGGAAGGCTGTGCCTAAGTAAGGATTGAATAAGGACTGACTAAACACTGAGTAAATTCCTCAGCCTTTTGGGGCCTTTTTCTTCTTTGCACTAAGGTCCTCTCACAGTTCGATGGTATTGTATCAGAGCTTTAAAGTGGAACTAAATGAAAGTTACATCCACCTTATGTGTAAAGGAGTCTTCGTGTAAATAAGAATCAGGCCCTTTGTGTTTTCCACAGATGTACTTAGTTTACCTGGAGTTAAGGGTGGGAAAAATCTATCACTTTCTTCAGGAAAAATTCCCTCCAGAGAACATTGCAGCTTTCTCAAAAAACCTCACAGATATTTGTTAGCTTGGAAATTAAAAATTAAAACAGAGAGAAAAATGAAGCACTGAAATGTGTAGAAAGCCAAGTTAGACAAAGATGCCATATAGGGCTACAATGACATAAATTTTTTATGTTTGAAAATCTGTGGTGGTGCGAATGGAGACAAACATTGCTCAGTCAGCCAGGCATCAGAATGTTTTTATTTAGACGTTGGAGGGGCCAAAGGGAGGGGAACAGAGTGTGGGTGTAGAGACAGAAATTGGGCTGAGCTGCCAAGTCCTCAACCTCACTGTTACCAGGGGACAGGATTAGCAACTGGCAAAGTCTCTGACATTAGCTCACCCATCTCTCCTCCTGCTAGTCTCACAACCCAGCTCTTACACTAGCTCGTAAAGCAGATGTCACAGGGGCCAGCCTGTGAGAAAGCAGCCACCTGCCCAAGGGAGTAGCAGACAGTGGCTGTGGCCTCTTCTGCCAACCATCATGACATGAGTGGGCATGTACACATGACAAAAGGGTAAGTAGAGGAGACGAGCCACTAGTGAGGAGGGAGGAGACAGAGCATATGGGTTGGGGGGGTGGGGTGAGGAAAGGAACAAATCCACCATCAGGGATTTAGGAGTGGATAGAGTAAGGGCCAAGATGATACATCAGATGGGACTAGGATGGGTAAAGGAACAGTGACATGGATTCGAAATTATATTTTTGGTGGTAGAAAAAAGGGTAAATTATGTGGGTGGGATTCTACGTTGAGCTTGTGCTTGGGGGGGAGGGGCCAGCCTACCCAGCCACTGTGCCTGGAACTGCCTTATCTTGCATTTTTTGTAATGCAGAACACCAACTTCTTTTGTGTCTCTTACAGCATTTTATACATATTTTTAACAACTCTTTCCCACTCAGGATTTAGGCTGACAGACCATTTTAAATGGCTTCTCTTGATGATAATCTATTAGTTGGAGTAATGGCTTCATATGCAAAATAGGCACTTCTCTTGTTCAAATCCCTTCTCAGGAGTCATTTGTGCTGTGAAACCTATAAGAAATTAGCCAGCAAATAATTAAATAGGAGGACTGTTAAGGATAGTTTATGCAACCTCCCCCACCATCAAGCTGTGGAACTACCTATGTATGTGCCAACAACACTCTGGCACATACATAGGTATGTTGCATTCTAGGTTGCATTCCCTTTCCACACTTCTCATCCATTTTGGTCTTTACTGTAAGCTTTTGGGGGCTTGGACTGTGTCATATTTTACCTGGAAAGCACCTACCACTTTGTGGGTGCTCCCACACACTAATAGTAACAATACTGGGCCTCTCAGTTACTGCAGTGTGGCTCCATTCAAGTGATGGTGGTGGCATCCATGTCACTGAGAGGAGATTTATCCTGTGATACCTAAGGAAGGAAAACATCTACAGTAGAAAAAAGGGAGCAGTTTCAATGGACAAGTTAAACAAGATGCAGCTAGTATGAATTTGGTTCTCTTCTCCAAAATCTGAGCTCCTATGGGTTTATGAACCTTGAAGGGTAGGAAGGAAAATGGCCCACACTTGTATCTTATTTGATTTGACCATTTAAAGACTTTTCTAACCTGAAATGGACGCTGGCTGTGCCCTGTCAAGAGATCCATCACATGGCTGTAGAGTTTTGCTACTACCACTAATAGTTCTAGTACCATGCACTACCTCAGTGGGACTCACTACTTGCTTAGGAATATTTCTGTCCACAATACACAGGTTAACTTGTATGCGGTAAGGTGAGAAAGAGTGAGAGACTATATCCAATATTGAATCAAATTGTCCAACATTTCTAAAGGCAAATGCCATAAAGGGCTCATGGAACTGGGCAAAAAAAGATGACAAAAGGTGATAGTAGATATTTATTTTTCCATATATATATATTAAATCGACACATGGTTATTCCTATTGATTATTAGCCTCAAACTTGAGCAAAATGATTCCAGTTGGAAATTTCAGATTCTGTTACCCTTGCTTGAAGAGAATAGTACCTTACCTTACTCTGCAAAATAATCCAACTGATTTCAGTGGGACTATTCATGAAATAAAGTACAACACCATAGGGTGGCAGAATCTGGTCTTAAATGGTTGTATTTATGGGAAATCGCTTCAAACAGATCAAATTGTGAATTCAGCTAAATTAATCCCTGGTAGAAACTGGTGCCCACTATGCCCACTTCAGTGGAATTGTACCTACTTTAGCCAAATTCTCTCTATAGTGTGTCTATTTTCTATGAATATGGAAATTCCATAAACATTGCTAGAATTCTTCATTTAAATATTCAAAAATATATACAGAACAATTAAGAAATTGGGTTAATAATTACCATTTAGGCCTAACTATTTGTAGCACTTTTGAAGCAGAAAAGTCTGAAAGTGCTTGAAGAGTGCGTGTGTGTAAAATGTTACACATACATACCCACCAAAATGTAGCCACCTCTCTTGCTCTGCAAAGCAATATTACACAATGATTTGGGTAGGAAATGAAGAAGAAGACTATCCAAATGCAGTGTATTTATTAAAATTGAAAACTCAAAAGTATCTTGGAGTGGCATCTCTTTGATAGAGCTGGTAGAATGTCTCTCATCCTTTCATTTTCATACCCAAAATTGTGAATCTAATTGTGAGATGCCCATTGATGTTAATGGGAGTCACATGGCTGTGGTGCTTTGAAAATGTGCTCTGTAATTTGCTGAGTGCGCCTATCGTCCTCCTTAGCCTACTATAGACGGGATGTGGAGGAGGTGACCAAATAGAAGTTATGAAAAATGAATCTATTTTGTCATATCAGGTCTACATCACCTGCTTTATCTTCCCTGCAGGGATTATAAGACCCCTAAGAAGATTATGTGTCATTACAGCTGGTTTCTCCCTCATGCCCTCTTTCCCCTCAGGGAAGCAGTTGTGAAGTTAAAATTTAGAAAGTGGTTCTAAAAAATGTGTGGTTTTATCCTAACCGTAAAATATCTCAAATCATTGGGATTAGCCCTTTTCTCCTTTCCTGTGTGCCTTCAATTAGCTGCATAAAAGCAAACCCATGGCTTTAAAACCAAAAATAGCTGGAGCGAAGTGACGCAGATTTCACCCGAGATGAAAGACTGGATTCCAGAAGCCTAATTAAAAGCAACTGAGAAACCAGTATTTGATACAGAGTTTACTCACCTGAAAAAATAAACCAAGAACTGTAGCGAGGCTTTAGTGCAGCGTTGTGGGAAAGAGGCTGGAGGGTTTCACGCAGGTCACAGGAAGGCCCAGCTCTGCTAGAACACAAAATCTTTCTGTTTCTTCATGCTCAGAGTCAAGGGGAGGTCAGCCAGTGAGGTGAGGCCACCACCATTCCAAGCACTATTTCACACTATAGTCAATAAAAAGATAACAGAATCTACCGTAGTGGTAACCCCCTTTTTATTTTCCTTTTCATTTCTCTCTCACCACAAGACAGGTTACCCGATTAGTTACACTGAAGATGAATGTTATGGTTTCAGATCACAGAGCCTGCTTTATTCTTCTTCATACCTCCCATTCTCCATTTCTCTACCTCTCTTTCCCCCACCCTGCATGGAAATCTCCTACGGAGTTTAACAGAGAATGGAAATCTTTCTATTGGTTTTCTGTATCCTCTTATAGAATTGAGTTAATAGAAAATTATATCCCTGCTATAGGAGTCTATTTAATCATACCCCTCATTTTTAAAAAACCCATAGAATGGATCTCATGCTCTATTACATTCTACTGGGTTTTAGATACATTTATGTAGAACTTCCCATATTTCTATAGAACTCTGTTGGTTTCATCCCAGTCAGATTTAAATTCTACTGGCCTTTCCATCAGACCCTACTCCCTTAAATCACATACATTCAGAATTAGAGCTGAGTGAATACTATAAAACATTTTCTTTAAATGTTCACTCTTTTTTTCAAATGAATTTTCTTCAGCCATGTTCGTAGTCTGTGGAGTTTCATACAACTATGATTTTCTGGCACAAATATTTGCAAAAAGAGAATTTCAAGGATACATATGCAAGTACAGTATTTACCAAAAAATAAGTTTTAAATGCATTCTCATTGTTTGTACGCTGACACAATCAGGGAACAATATCTGTATGCATGGCTTATCTGACCAATTATAGCTAACAATGCAACCTGCATAACAGATATGAAATACTCACAGAGAACAGTTCATGATCAGTATACATAGAATTAAAAATATTTTCAAAAAAATTCATAGTATACTTTCAAACAAATAATACATCGGAACGAACTACACCTCTACCCCGATATAACGCTGTCTTCAGGAGCCAAAAAATCCATATTGAGTGAGCAGAAAATAAGGTTAAATTCATCAGATAACTTACTGCAAATTATTCACTTAGTTCTATTTACAATAGAGGTTGGTTCAACAACAAAAGTTACCCAGGCTTCTTTGTACAAGGATAAATTGACACCAGGATGGGGTATTCGAGCTAAATCTCAATCAAGAGGAGGAAGCAAGGAAACCTTTTCTTTCAATTTTCATGTGAATCTCTTTCCATGACTTTCAGGCCAGTCACAGATGCATTGTATCAAAACCCATTAATTACTTGATGAAAACAGATAAATTGCTTGTATGTAATACATAGAATTAAGTCTCATTTCAAATAAATTCAGATTCAATCTAAATTTAGCAATTCACATTCAGAAAAGTATCCACAAATTCAAAAATGTTTTTCAATCTTCAAGTTATAGAACTGGCATGAGTGTGTTTATTAAAGATTTAGTGCTAAATTCCTCTCAAATTTTCACCACTTCAGTTCTTGCTGAAATTAATAGGGACCTCATCCTGCAAACATTTATGCATGGGTTGAACTTCATGCACTTAATTTGATTCAGTCTCACATGTATAAAGTTACAGAAACATGCAAGTGTTCACAGGATAAAGGTGTAGAATAGCAACAGGTGTAACTGGGTGTAGAATTTGAATTTGGTTTTGGTTTAGATTTTGAATTTGGCATGATGATAGTTGAATCAGAGGCAAAATGAAAACACTTAAAATTTTATCTGAAATGAAGTTTCCTTTGCTCACCCCTCAAAATAGCAGTTGGATATGTGTTCATATTTGTTAATACATTTCGTTGGGGTTGGGAGATAGGTAGAAATGTGGAAGGCTCATTCTTCCTGTAGTGCACATATGTATGCAGTTTGGGATACTGGAAGTTGGCAAGAAACTCCATTTAAATGTGGTAGCGTTCACAAAGAACAGTCAAAATACTTGTGCCATACATGATACAGGCCTGATCCAAACCCACTGAAGTTAATGGAAAGAATTCACGGGGGCTGTGGCTGCTTAAGCCCTTATAACAGGGTTTGCTAATCTGTTCAAACGGGATGTCATATTCAATGCTGAGATTTCTTATATAGCTGGGTGAAAAATACAAATTTGTATTGTTGCAAAGATAGATTGAATAACTTTGACGAGCACTGATATAAAGAGGACAATAGGAAACAGGAAATTGTACAATAGGCACCAACTATATTGTTCCCTGTTAACAGTTGAGACATCTTATAAATTAAAAATTCCTTATTGGAATCCTACTATAGATATTCATGTCTTCTGTGGGCATAGGTCTGATATATGACTGTAGTGTATATTCTGCTGGCGCTGTGACTACAAAGTATATGAGAAACAGGAAATCTTTAAAAAAAAAAAAGACAAAAAAAAAAAACAAACTAAACACTAGTTAGGTTCAGGCAAGAAATTGCAGGAAAAAAACAAGAACTCAGCAATAATAGTCATAATCAAACATTTGACCGAGAAGCTAAAAGAAACAAGTAATTAATTCACACTGAAGAAAACATAGGCATATGGAAGCAAAGCTTAACAAAAAAAATTGCTATATTTTGCAAGTTTGTATGAGGACTGCTTTCTCTTAGAAATCATTAGAGTAACATATTCCATTTCCTAAAGTTAGCTGAAGTCTGAAACTTTATCCTAAAAGCTGTTTACTTATGTTCAGGCACACGGAATTCTCAAGGACAAACCTTCCAACTTCTTTTAAAAACATTTAAAAAGTGTTTCAGAGGCCCTCCTACACCTTTAAGTCATCTAGTACAGATCCCATCACATTCAAGTGCTAGACCTATTAGGGCAAAAATCTTCCCTGATGTTATTACGAAGAATTAAATCAGGGGTGAATTTGACCTATTATCTTTAAATAGTAACATGCAACAAGAAGCAAGTTCAAGCTAGAACTATGAAATCTGAAGTCCAGCACACAGTACTAGCCTTTCAAATCTGAAATTTTTACTTGTATGTTTATGGCAATTGATTTGAGAAGTACAGCCCAGAAATACTTTTAAGCCACAGTTCAATCGGATCAATAATATTGTCAAACCGAATTATAAAAGAACCTCATGCAGATTTTCTGGAGAGAATTATTTTTGCTCTCAGCCAAAAATCAAAACCAAAACATTTGATCTAACCATTGAAATGTTTCACTGTGAATTCACCAGCTTCTCAAAAAACATATTCTAGAAAATAATAGTAGTATCAGTTAATACCAGTGGCAAAATAAATTTTGTGTTAAAGTAAAATAAATAAATGGATTGTGTTTATTAAGAAAAGAGCTTTTCCTCTTTAGTAAGATTTTAAAAACTTGTCTCATTATCACATTAGAGAACAGACTGTTTAGCTATTGCTACGTTGTACTGTTCATCTGTGTGTGAGGTAGATATGAGGGGCTGTATGTGGAAGGGGGACTGTGTGGAAAGGGGGCTTACATGGCTGCAGGTATGGGAAGATAGCAACAATGGGAGACACTTTATTCTAGAATAAATTGATTTTAGGGAAACAGAATTACCAACATTGTGCAGAAAGACAGATAAAAAGATTATCATCAGTCTTTGTATTTTAAAAAATATGCATTAGGATTACTGGGCTTGTGAGTTATCCAAACTACAGTACAACATGTAGAAACTTTTAGAATTGTCTGATAAACTGTTCTGTTACAGCTAAATTATAACTTTTAAACCCAACCTATATTTTTTAAATAAATAACCCATTTTGGCCTTTCTAGCTCTCTCAATATTAACAGAATAATTTAATTTACTTATATTTTAACTCACATTCTATTTTTTTAAATGCAACGTTCATTCTGGAAAAGATTCATAGGCACCAGAAAGCCTGACCATACATTTATAAAGGAGCGCTGTCATGTGCCTATGTAGTGCTATTGTATGTTTTGGAAAATAAAAATTAACACAGGCACAAAGGGCCCTACTCAGCATTCCTTATTTCCTAGGCGGACAGAGCTCTAATTGACTTCAACAAGAGTCAGTGGTGAGCTTGGCTTATTCAAAGAGAGAGTAAGGAGGTCTGAATAGGATGCAGAAAAAGAAGCTTTGTATAATACACCTCTACCTCGATATAATGCTGTCCTCGGGAGCCAAAAAATCTTACTGCATTATAGGTGAAACCGCCTTATATTGAACTTGCTTTGATCCACCGGAGTGCGCAGCCGCCACCCCCCCGGAGCACTGCCTTACCGCGTTATATCCGAATTCATGTTATATCGGGTCACGTTATGTTGGGGTTGAGGTGTATAATCACCAGATCATACCCAGTCCTGTGCAGAGGTTGGGGCGAGATTGTTTTGCTACTCCTATGGCAAATGTGGGGGCTTGGCCCTCCAGGCCTGTGACTGTGGCTCCTGTGGATTTCCAGTACTCAGGAAATGATTTTTAGAAGTGTTGAGCACCCACAACCCCACTCAAAGTCAACGGGAGCTGGGGATGCTCTGCACCTCTGAAAATAAACCGTACAAGACCTGGTCCAAAGTTCATTGAGGACCAACGGAAAGGCTCCCATGCACTTCAGTGGACTTTGGATCAGGCTCATGTCGGGCATATTTACATAAAAACACCTGCAGCAGTGAGTCTCAGGGCCCAGGTCTACAGCTGGGCTTGCGGGGTTCGCAGTACAGGACTAAAAATAGCCCTGTAGATGTTCCTACTTGGGCTCTGAAACCCAGGAAGGGGGATAGGGTTTATATTTTGCAGTGGAGGGGTAGGGATTTTGTGAGGAGGGCCAATATCCAACACATCTCATGGGGCCCCCATATTTCCTCCTTAATCAGCCCTGCTCCCCTCATCAGCCATTGTCCTGAACCTCTCTTGGGAGCAGGGAAGCTAATCATACTGAAAGGGGGAAAAGCATAAGTTAAAGTTGACTCTGTCAATATTACCTTAGGCTGCATCTACACAGCTCAGGTAAACACACTGGTGCTAGTTGTAATGTAGCTGGCTCACTAAAGATAGCAGTGAGGGTGCTAGGATGCGCTCTTCCACATGGGTTGCACAAGCCTGTCTGCTCTCCCTGGGTACATCCTTGCTTGTGCGGCTGGTGCTGAAGCCGTGTGGCACAGGTACATCCATGTGAGCTGCAAATCACCCTCTGTCTCTCACCCCACGTCTGTTCAGTGTAGCTCCTCTCCAGCAGTGGAATTGGAGGGGAACATGGAGGGCTTTATTTTTAAAACTGCTAAAAGACTTCCTTACATTATTGGTTCTTCCCTGTTAGGCCAGGGATAATGAGACTGGGAAAGCTGCCTTTAGACTGCACATTGGGGTCTCAGAATTAATCAGGGATTTTCTCTAGCCTACTCCTAATACTGTCACGCCAGGGCAGCTCAGACACATTTGAGAGGTATAGCTATACTCATTCTGCCCCTTAATCCCAGCAGAGGCCAGACTTTGTGGCCTGTGAATCCCATAGCCATGATGCTGCTGCTCATACAAACTTTAATTTTGGGATCTTAAAATTGTCAAGGCTAATATCAGTATTAAAAGAAAAGTACATTTCTAGCCCTTTTACCAGAGAGATGGTCTTGAACATGTAAATGTGGGGTGGAAAGTTTGTTGTGATGATTTTTGCTGAAAATCAAGGGTTATTCACAGCTCGCCTACAGTTGCCCAGGGCTTGGCTTTAGGAGCAGTGAAACCCACAGCAGTGGATCCCTAAGCCAATTTGAGATTGGGGGTTGCTACTCAGGCTTCTGCCAATGGATTGCTGCAGGCTCCCTCTTGACCAATGCCTGAAATTGAATCTCTGTTGAGCAGCTGCTGTGGCCAGCATCCATAAGAAAGGGTCTGCTCAATTGTGTGAGAGGCTAGTGTACTGAACATCGGACTGAAAACAAGGAACTCCTGCACTCTAGTCCTAGTCTGACTCTAATTCTCTCCGAGGCTTTGGTCAAGTCACTTATCCATCCTACCTTGGTTTCCCTATTTGTTTTATTCTTTTTCCATCTGGCAAACATTCCTTTTCCCCCACCCTTTGTTTGCAAAATTGATCTGGCTTTTCTTTTTCTATTTTTAAATCTACTTCCTTGTTTGTTTCCTTCCTGCAGCATAAAATGTCAAAGGGCAGCACAGGTCTGGTGGAATGGCATTTATTAGTTTACTCATATTCCCTCTTCTAGCTATGAAACTGCAGCAAGCCTGCTGTTTTTGCATCGTTTTTGCCTGTGGCTCTACAGCACTGAACAATTGGCTGTCTTTCTACTTTCAGTGGGCCTCAAACACAATTTCTGTCTTTCAGTACTACTAATTTGGGGGGGGAGAGGAATTTTAGATTGGAATAATTGAATGACAGCGGCAAAAAGTGAAATAATTACTTTTAAAATCATAACCAAGAATCAACAAACTGTACCATAATCTGTGTGTGTGTGTGTGTGTGTGTGTGTGTGTGTGTGTGTGTGCGCGAGAGAGAGAGATCCTGACATTCCTACAGCCACAAGATACAACCAATACCATACATGCCTACAGCAACAAGCAACTTTTACTTTTTATTCACAGACAAGATCTTTGGGAAATGTAAGTCACTTAACTTTCAGTGTAATGGTAAAAGTTATTTACCCACTTGCAATGGACATTATAAAATGAGTGTATGTGTGAGAGCGTTTTTGTTAAATCTTTGTGTTCCCCAGTTAGGAAACTCTTTCTGTTCTTGCACTGAGGAAATTGGTCTGTAGGGAATAAAAGGCATCTCTTTCAAACTATGCAAAATCTAGTGCACGCTGCAAGGAAGAGCAGTTCTTCCAAAAACCACTTCATACATTCCCATTGCTGTCTGCTGGAATGACTACAGCATATGCCAATTGGCAACTATTAACATGCATTTTTGATTCAGTCAGGAGTGAAACAAAGAAAACATTTTTGTAAAGCTATTTAAAAATTATATGCAAGGGAAACAATTTAAAAAAATGTGCAGCCATTTTCTTGATGGTGCAGAAATGTCACATCCAATTCAAATGGGCCAATTTTCTCCAACTAGATTTATGTAGCAAGAGCTGCCAGTCAGGCAGAAAGCTAAATAGCAAAGTGTTTCATTTTAATATAACTTTAATTTAATAATCATGCCAAAAATATCCAGACAAGTTTATAAAGCACAAGTTATACTATTCCACTTTCTCTTCCAGTCCCAGTAGATAAGTACGTTCTTGTACACCACTTTAAACAAGCTGATAACTAGGTATCGGGTTGGATCTGGTTTGGATTTAAAGTCTTCCAGACTTCATTAGGATTCAACTTTTCAACCGTAACCCCTTGTACATCACCCCTCTGTGCACAGTTATGCTCTCTTGTCACAAATTTTATATTTAATTAATGTATGTATTTAAACAAATCTGCCCCACAGCACTGTGTTGGGTGCAGTTTTGTTTCTTCTGGGTTTTTGTAAAACTTCACTGCTATTTCACTGCATATTGCATTATAGAATATTGGCTTCTCCAAAAAGCAAAAGCACGTTGCCTGTCATACAGAGGATCAGAAAACATTTTCATTTTCAGCATGGATCAATGGAGAGGAGAGGTATCAACCCTGGAACTCTGATTGCTATAGTCTGTGCACGGCGGGCCCCGATTCCGCCAGCACTTAAAGCATGTGCTTAACTTTACCTATTGAAGTCCAATGGGACTGTTCACTGGATTAAAGTTCAGCATGTATTTATGTGCATTGTGGGATCAGTGGCTAAGTATGCCTCAGGTTACATCCCAGGGAAAGGAAGAGCCTGTATCACTGGATTTTCACATTCTTTGATTCTTTCACTCAATCTTACTACAGCAATATGCATTTTCAAAAGATTCGCTGTTTCCTCTCGCTTTATAAGGTATTTTATAACATGGAGCAAAGCACTGGTACAGATGAGTACAACACAACATGTTTTCCAAAAGTCACTTGATAGCCACTAGTCCAGTGGTTCAACCAGGGGTACGCATACCCTTGGGGTATGCAGAGGTCTTCCAGGGGGTACATCAACTCATCTAGACATTTGCCTCGTTTTACAACAGGCTACATAAAAAGCACTAGCGAAGGCAGTACAAACTAACATTTCATATAGACAACGACTTGTTTATACAGCTCTATGTACTATACACTGAAATGTAAGTACAATATTTATATTCCAATTGATTTATTTTATAATTATATGGTAAAAATCAGAAAGGAAGCAATTTTTTAGTAATAGTGTGCTGTGACACGTTTGTATTTTTATGTCTGATTTTGTAAGCAAGTAGTTTTTAAGTGAGGTGAAACTTGGGGGTACGCAAGACAAATCAGACTCCTGAAAGGAGGACGGTAGTCTGGAAAGATTGAGAACCACTGCACTAGTCAGTTATGGCCTCACAAAGCTTCAATTTACAGGTCTGTGCAGTCCCTGACTGCCCAGCAGTGAGAGAGGAAGGTCAGAAGAGTCTTCAACCTGGTGAGCTGATCCAACCTGGCTAATAACTACTTTTCAGGGCCTTCAGCGGATACTGATGATAGGCCAAGACAGTCCAGAAGGTAGCGCTGAATTCAGTCTGTGTGTGACAATTTTGAATGCTTTATTAAGTAGCAGCGTTTTCTTCTGGCAAAAATTAGGAGTAGATGAAGCTCCAGGGCTTTGTCACTTTTTTGGCCTTATCGAGACAGGAATTTTTTTCCGATTATAAACTGAGATAAGAAATTAAAGTCCTATCATTATGCCGCATTACCCTCTATGTGAATAATCTTCTTCTGATATGTCTCTGGGGAAGGGGGTTAAACTAAACCAAAAAAGTCACTCTCATACCCAAATAAGAATCTCCATATGAGGAATCCTATAGTCTGTGATATGCAAGAGATCAGAGTAGATGGTCCCAATGATCCATTGAAGCCTTAAAATCTATTAATCTATATTGGTTTAATTGTGTAGTGTAGACAAGGCCATTGTTTGAATAGGCATGTAAATGTCTGGATGTTCCTTCAGAGTGTCTCTGAAATATCCAAATGTCTTGGGTATATGAAGAAAAGCTTTCTCACTAGTAATCCCATGTGACTCAAAGCAGGCCTCAAGGAAAACTTTGTGTGTGGTGCTTATGCTTATAGCCCCAGAGACAGCCTGGAAGCTGAAAGTGAAGAGATGGACAGAAAGGAATAGTTATTTATTTATTTTTAGGTCAATCATACACTTTCAAGCCACAAAGAAGGCTGGGTTCAAGTTTGGGGTGAAGGTTCAAGGACTAATTCTTATTTTAATCAACCCAATTTACCCATCCCTTGAGCATATTCCATGTTGAGAGTTTCTCCTGATGCAAGTCCACCTTGAAGTGAAAGGCTGGCTTTGTGGTCAAAACACACATGTGGGGTCAGGACACCTGGGCTCTATTCCAACTTGGGCAAGAGACTTTTTATGTTACTCTAGTCAAATCACTTAACCTCTCAAATGGGAATAATTAACTCACAGAAGTCTAACTTGTGAGTCTTAATTTATTGCTGTCTAAAGCACATTGAGATCGGGGAGGAGGGGAGGTGTAAAGTACTGTGAACAGTATATGGATATTTTTTGTGTGGTCCCACCTATAGACAGAGAAAAACAGCTCCTGTTAGGCCTGATCCATCATGCATAGATAGACTTGTAAAGAAGAGAAGAGCCAGAACAATTTAGCATACAGAAAAAGTAAGCTGTTCTTCTGACTTTCGACCTTCTCTTTTTCTTTCCCTTCTGGTGTCTTCAGATGGTTGACCTTGCAATGGAATTTTTCCTGTGGAGATATTTTCATTTGAAGTTGTTTTTTATCATTTGGAAATATTAAATTACCCTTTTACCCCTTAGCTACAGAGACAGAGTTAGGATGAATAAAAAAAAGACAGATTTCATGTTCAGGATATGAATTTCCAGCATTTTGCCCCTAGGTACTTTGTTCCTGAAATACACTAGTGTTTTCTGAAATTTGCATTTCACCTCTATATGTGGCACAGGTCCCTAGTCAAGAAAGCACTTAAGCATTTGCTTAACATTAAAGATACATTTAAAACATAGAAACAAGTAAAACACAAGTCAATTTATGGAAAAATAATCCATTAACATTAAAGCTAGGCACATACCTAAGTGCTTTCCTGAATAGGGATGATTTCCAGAATCAGGGCCATACATATGATTTAATATTATATAGTACTACCTGTATGGATCTTGTTGGAGTTTATTTGACGGATAATAAAAAATACCTTTGCCCCACTCTGATCTTCTTTCCTGTTGTCTGCCATTTTCAGCTCCTTTCTGTGGTTTGAAAAGTAGATACTTGTTGTTTATTTATTAATTTTTATTTAGTTTGGTAAACCTTACATTAGATTAGTAATTATTAATTAGAATTTCAGATAATTATCCTTTGAAATGACAAATGATAGGAGTCAAAGAATACCAGATTCTGTACAGAACAAAAAAAGCTGGGTTAAGAGACAAACATCTCTAATTATCTTTTTACAATTACAAGACTTTATCAATCACCAGGTATTTTGTTTGATTCATTCACTTTTTGAAATGTTTTTCTTTTAAAGCTTTTACAAACTTGCTGCTTCTGTAGGTTTTCTGTGGCTATGACCCCTTACGGCCAATTTCAATTTTTTAATCTGATTTTTTTCTTGATACCTTGAATGTTTTGATTATATTCTTAGACTGTGGCTGGGCTAAACATATTTGTGGGAAAGAAAGCTAAGGCAGAGGTATTAAGAAAATTATTCAGCACGGGAAGATATGTTACTGAAGAAGCAAAGATTTTATTATGGCAGTGGTTCCTAAACTTTAACAGCCCGCGAACCCCTTTCACTAATTTGTGAAATCTTGTGAACCCCCTCCTAAAAATGAATATTTCCAGGGATTTAAGTTTAAATTTCCTCAGTGTGATGGATGCGCTTGCTTTGCTCTGCATAGCTCTTGGAAGTCCGGAACCACTGCTGGCTCCCCCGCTGACGGGGGCGGGGCTTGGGCTGCCAGCCCCAACTGCCCAGCCCCGCTCTTCCTGAAACTTGGGCTGTCTGCCCTGCAACTGGGTCCCACCTGCTGCCTCCAATGCCCAGGCTCCTCTGGCCGCCATTAGTGAATTTTTTCTGGCGAACCCCCTGTAACGTTTTGCGAACCCCCAGTAATGTTCCTTGAACCCCACTTTAGGAACCACTGTATGGGGAACCTTTAAAATGGGTTCTGATTTTTAGTATTAAGCAGAGACAATAGAAAGAACTTAGCATTAAAGTAATAATATCTAGCTTTTATACACCACTTTACAAAGGAGAGGTAAGTATCATTATCCCCATTTTACATATGGGAAAACTGAGGCAGAGATAGGTGACATTACTTGCCAAAGGTCACCCAGTAGACCAGTGAATGAACTGGAAATAGAATTTAGGTCTCCTGAGACCTATTCTACTGAGCTCTATTATCTACTAGTCGACACTGCCTCCCTATTTTGTTTTCTTTGAATTTTGTGTGCGTGTTTGTGTGAATGTTAGTGCTTTTGAGAAGCACCCCTGACAGCCATGCTGAAGCTGTATCTTTAGCTGCAGATCAGGTACAGAAGCAGGTACACACCCTTTTCTGCCAATGTGCCTATTGCCCAATATACTGTACAGGGTGAGAGGGTAGTTTAGTTTCCATGGCTTATTCTTTCCTTGTCCCCTTAGCAAAGAGTGCTGAGAAGTGTGGGGATTAGTGTGATATACTTGTAGCTGTTGTGTTTTAAACTCCTGCCACTGGGAGCTTGACTGTGACCTCCACCCTAATTGACATAAATTTACTGATTGCTATTCAAATGGTAACTTTTTGTCTCTATTAACCTTGGCTGTATTTGAGACAATGACCTACAGGGAGAAGTCTCTAAATCTCTTGAGCAATCCCTTATTCCATCCATTTTGTAAAGATCATCTGGAAAAAAGAAAAAAGAAAAAAAAAGACACAGCAGCAATGTTGAGAGTAATTTTATGGTGAACTTGTGGTGAGCTGCTTGTCTCCTTGATGTACTGCTCTTGAAACCACTTTGTGAACTTTGTAGCCCTTCCTGTCATTTTGCTAAGGGGAAATGTTATGTGCGGGGCAGAGGGCAGACCCAATACAAAGCCACAGCTGGATTGGCTGAGAAAGGCCAGCAGGGGGCAGCATCCCCATGGTAGAAATTAAATAGATTTTGTTTTTCAGCTCTTGCTATTCTTTCCTACAAGGCACAGGCTAGAGCTGGAACCAGGAGGATGCGAGAGTGCACCTGCAAAGTGAGCACAGAGGGTCAAAACTGGCAAAGGCCGAGAAGGAACATCATGAATTCAGGATTTGAGAAGGCAGCAGTACAGGTTTGGTAATCAGGTTGGGCATGAGTGCTCAGGAGGACAACAGCAGAAATCTGTGATAGGAGCAGCTACCTGATCAGATTTCTGCAACCCAATCATGAAGAGTGTGATTCTGACACCTTTACTCATGGTGAGCAGAGCCTTATTCCACATGGGCTGTTAACATGAATAAAGGTGCCTGAATCAGGCCCTCACTGAGTATTCCGCACATTCATGTGGCTTTGGTCTGTATTTCAGAGAGGGAGACTCGTTGTCCCTGCTAATTAAGCTTCTAAATTAAAATGGGGGGGGGGAATTCACACCCTTTGTAGTGCTCTGGGTTCGATCTGTCTGGCTGCAGATGCATGACAACAGTCTTGATGAGGTAAATGAATGCACAGTTAACTTCCATTTTTGTTCGTTTTTGAATGAACGGTACATCCAGCAGAAATTAACAAAACTCCGTCTGAAAGCCCTTATTCTACAATTCTAAATGAACAGGGTCAGCAGCCCTGTCAATGGCACTGGAATAGTCAAAATATTAGTCTCCATACCTGCCAAAAAATTTAAACAAGACATCTTGCAATATTACATTTCCCTAGTTGAGGATTTCCCTAGTGTGAGAGACTCCCCAGAAGACATAAAGCTGGCACAGCCAGTACTGTATACCGTCTTCCCTGTAGCTCCTGGTGGAGGAGGCATGTTATGGGCATGGAGAAGGCATGGTCAGAGTAGATACTCTAAAGTAGTAAAGTGGCCTAGAATCAGGAACCTGCAACTGGCTCTTTTGTGTCCTCCCCTGGGTGCAGCTGCAAAGGTTGAGATCAGCTGGGATATTCACGGAACAGTCCTTAGATTTAAACAGGGTAGGACGTGTTCAGTGGAGAATCCTGGATTGTGGAATTCATTTCTCCTCTGGGTTCAACCAAGGACACATTGGTTGTCTCCCCAGACATACTCGCAGCCTCTCTGTTCATACAAAGCTCAGTCATGCATTTAGGCACTGGCCCACACTGTGTGGGGCACAGAGCCGTACACCCTGTAGGAATTCAGGAGGAACTTACCAGGACAGGGAACGTGCCTTCATTTGCGGTTGTATAGCACTTAGCAAAATGTGGGCAATAATAATAATAGTAATCTTGCTAAAGAGGAACAGAATCCCCCCTCAGAACTCTGGTACCCTGGTGGAGTGTGCTCACGATACACTTCTTTAGAGATGCACCTACCTCCAAAAAGCAAAGGAATTGCATTTGTTTAGCTGCTGCCCAGGGGCAGGATGGCCACTTGTGCCCTCCTCTCTGTGTGTACCAGCCAGCAAAGCACCCAGACTCAATCTATTTCTTATGCTTTTGGTGGGAGAGTGAATTAAGTAGAGGAAATTAGTTCAGCTGATCCATTTTTTTTTCAAATTTTAAAATTTAATCAAATATTTCAAATTTTGAAAAAAAAAATCTAGGGGAAATATCAGTGAAAATTTCCCAAAATTTCCCTTTGTTTTTCCAATCAACTATACAACTGCTTCAAATTTTTCAAACTTTTCTAACTTTCGAATTTTGAAAAGAACACAGGGGAATTCAAAGAATTTTTCAAGAAAAGATTTTCCCCTTTATTTTTTCAACCAGTTCTAGGTTAGAGACTGCTTTTAATGTAATTTTTAAAGTATTATATTAATTTGGATGATTATTCTGCTCTATGTGTTAATTTTTGTATTGTATGTGCACCGAGACTAGAGTATAGTAATTGGCACAAAATATACATCAAATACAGTTAATCCATTAATTTAATACATTGATTTAGCTACTTGCAATGGGAAGCATAAGCCAAGCCACTGCAAGTAGAAATACAAAATAAACCAACATAAAAAGAAACAAAAAAGAAAGAAAAAAAACAACCAAATGCTAAATCAAATTAAAATATCTTGCATTCCACCCTGAAAGTTGCCAAACCTGAGAGTAAATAAATGATAAAAAATGTACTATATGATTATTTTTCTATGCTGCCTTCTGTCTGAAAGAATCCAAAAGCACTTTACAGGCTTCATATGCACAGAAATCTCCACTGAAATTGCTGGCATTTTATGGGAAATAAAAAGTGTGGCCAGAATGAAGTTGATTAGAAATGTTGCCAAACTTCATTTGGTGTCAGAAGCCTGTTAAATCCTTCCTCTTCTAAGCTTCAGCCCAAGCTAGATTTACATATAAGTTGCAAAAGAGAACAGTTGTACGCAGGTGACAATATCTTACAGCAGGAAATAGCATCTGAAATTGTTTATAACAATGTGATATTTCAGACTTTATGGTATCTAAAGAGTTAACCACCGAAGCCCCAATCCTACAAATGGATCCCCACAGGAAGAATCTTGTGCCTAAACCAACCTCTGCTGAAATCAACGGAGCTTGGTGTGGGCAGATCCATGTGCAAATCTGATTGCAGGATGAGGACCCCAGTCTCTATAACCTGGTTATGGCTATGATGAGAGATGAGGGCATTTTTATTATTGGTGTACACAGATCTAGAAATGATGGCATGCCCTTGCACAACAAAATCCCCCACTTCCCCTGCTCTTTTCACCTTAAACAGTATCTCACATTGTCCTTTCCTAAACTGCCTTATGGATACCAACACATCTCACCCACACCCATAGCGTCCCCTTGCCTGCCTACGATGCCCAGGAATAAGGGAGCTTAGAACCGGCAGCCCCTCTGTAACTAATTTACAGGGGCACAGGAAGATATGCGACAGGCGGGGTCGATAAGAGTTCACCCCTCGTTTACATCAGAACACATGCAGAGAAATATCTGATTGCACTAATAGCTTTTATTACTTTTAACATGTACTCACTTAGCCAAACAGGTGAAAGTGATTTGTGCCAGGTTTTTACGAGCCCAAGGGCCAAGCGAGCAAAACGGGTTTTGTGTGACAGGGCCTGGCTTCTCCTGGTTCTCATCCCAGTTTGAAATTTGTGAGAAAATTCAATTTGAGCAAAGCACCCTTTTCAACTCTGAGACAAGCTCGCGGCCACCTGAATCAAAACCAGATGTACTTATCAGGCCTAAAGATAACAAATAGCGGCTTGAGATCCTGTCAGCAGAGGACCACCAGAGCAAGGGCTACAAAACTCGCTTGGCTCATGAAATTCTAGCATGATGCATATTAATGCTCACCAGATCTGGAGTCAGGCCTCTTCTATTTTTTTCTTTAATAAATTCTTCAGAACATCACTGCATTGTAAACTGGTTATTTGAGACTGTTTAAGTAAAACCAAAAGCCCCCACACATCCCGCTAATTCCCCCCACCTCCCTGATCCCACTTTCCCCAGGCTTACAAAGGCAGGTCTTTTAAAGTATGCCCATAGCAGGAGATGGTTTGTTTTGGCAAGAGAGCAGGTGCCTTCCCAAGTTCTGAGATCTGGCGTGTCAGCAATGACCCGAGGCCTTGGGTGGCCGGCTTCACGCTTACACTTCCCTGTGTCAGCTGATATACCTACCACCCACACTCTGAAAGATTCCAGCAAATTCAGAAACTCTTAAAAAAGGGAGCTGACCTTTCTCTCTTTCCTCCTCCCTTTCTCACCAGCCCTTTTCCTCCTGTCCCTTTGGAACAGCCAGGGCATATTATGAATTTCAGGCTTTACTTCTTATAAACAACAAGGTAGGGGATCATTTGAAAACTGGGGCCGTGTAACATTAGCTTCTTTCAGATTATTACAATATGACCATATAAACAAATGATGCCTTAAATCTCTAAAATATTCTTCTCTGCCCTTGTCTAAAGAGAAAAAAAAAAAGATGAGGGGGGAGGAGGTTTATTTGGTTATTTTTCAGGCTAATTTTATTTGGTGCCCCCAAACGGAGGGTGTCCATTTCAACACTATCGTCGGCTATTCTCCCATTACCTTTTAATCATTCTCTTCTTTCTGCATCAGCCAAACAAAAGCATTAGGCTAGTGGTGTCTAATAAAATTCAAATGTAATCTCTATCCGAAAAAACCCTTAAAAATCTACTCAGAGCTTTTGTTTTTCAAAACTGTTATGAACACAGCACACCCAGCAAATTGCCCAGTTTCTAAACTCTTTTTATTTCATCTTTGATTAAAAAAGAAGAAGAAAGAGCCCATACTGAAGTCTTATAGGGCACGAGTGATGCTGTGTTAGAGTGGGAAATCCAGTATCTTTCATGTGGCCCAGTTCTGATTTGAGATCCATTTGGTCTGATTCTCAGCTAAGGTCCCTGTAAGCCGCTCTGGCAGCATAAAAGAGCTTGAAAGGGAGTGGAAATGGCCTTCCTGCACATGGGGCCTCCCTGGTGAGCACAGAGTTAGTGTAAAGGCTCTATACTGGCTCTCTACCAGCCATTGGTACATGGGGCATGTTGGGGCAGAGTGGGGTGTGTCTGAAGTGCACCGCATTACAGAAATTCTGTGCTTCCCAAGGCCCAACAGGAATCATGGGAAATAGAGTGAGAGTTACAGTGGCCCTGAAGCTGCTCTGACTTACGCTGGGATCCAAACAGGGCCCTGGAAACACCCAAGCAAAGGAAGGGATTAACTGAGAAGCACGTTATTTCAACTGCTAATTAGGAATAGCTAATTCAAGCAGTTGATAGTACCAATCATTGCACTAGAAATATAAAATGTCATTTGATAAGGTTACATAATTATCACTCCTGGCATTTGTGATGCTGAATTGGAATTAACACATTTTCATTTAGTTTCATAACCCCATTTTCTCCTCATTTTATATAGACAAAATAAGTCCCCTGACAATAAATCCCAAGAAACGATAAACGTGTTCCTCACATTTCACCACTAATGATGGCCTCTGGCAGTCTTTAGATAGTGCAGGCCAGATTCTGCTCTCAGTTACTATGCCAACCTCTCACAGTCCATATAGTTGTAGGGGTACAACTGAAAGCAGATTATGGCCCAGTCGGCTTTGCTATAAATGCCTTGGGCAGTGGGTCTCTAGAAGAAACACATAAATACGCCAATCTGTCAAGAAAGGTTGCTATATGCCTGTGTAAGGGAAATTAAGCAAGCAGTATGAGACTGGTGTGATTCAGCAATTTCTTTAACCAGCTACTTGGCTTCCAACTTGACACTATTGCTGTGGTTACTGGAGACAGGGAGTGTAGTTCCCATGATTAGAATCATGGTAAATAAGCCACTTCCTCTTCTAAGCTCTAGTCAACATTTTTCTTTTGCCTTCCTAAGCAGTTGCAGAGGGAATTTGTCCCCTCTGGAGGCGAGAAGAGTTAAACGAACAAAATGCAGGAATTCCACATCCCCTTAACCCATGCTACAGAAAGTCATCGCACTGATGGTAATTTTCTGAAATATGCTAGCAACACTTGGAATCATACCCAGCCTCTGCTTTCTCCCGCCCATCCCTTGCAGTAATGGATGTCACATTCTTCAAACGGTCTCTTCTGAGGAGAGGATGCTGTAAATTGGTCACTGGGCCAGCTGTCATGTGGAAACTTATTTTGTGCTTACATTTCCTTTGTCAATTTCTTTTCCACTAGATTGATTCTTCATGTAGGAATATGCTCAGATTAATGGGTCCCACCTCTATGTTTTGCTATAGATTAGAGATGGGTCTGAAACCAAAACCGCATATCCAACTACCCCCACTTTGCAAGTCATTGTTCAAAATCTGTGATGTGATTAGTCATGTATATTACGTGGGCTGTGTCTGTTTCCTGATTGGATGAGTATAACTCTTAGAAAGAGGCTGCTGCAGAGGAAAGATGGGCCAGTGGCTATGGTGCTAACCTGGGAAATGTTGTTTCAACTCTGTGTTCCATCACAAACTTCCTATGTGATCTTAGACAAGCCACTTAGTCTCTCTGTCCCAGGCCCATAAAGGAACTTAGGTCCCAGAGTTAGATATAAGGGCAATTCGTAAAACCCTACTTGGCTACTGCTCAAATTTTGACTGTAGAAGTCTCCTAGGGATCTATCTTCCTGACTCTAGGCATGCCCATTGTGGCCTTCCCCTAGGCATCCAGACACTTCTCTCATACCTAGGTTCCAGGGTGAGTAAAGCATTCCCACCCATCTCACTTGCTGGGCCCAATCTGGTAGGTGGGCTGACCATGCCTACCACAGCAAGCCCCATTCAGAATCTGGCAGTAGGATCAGGTGGTGGTTCTGCCCTTATGACTTTTTGACCCAGTGGTTAGAGCACTCATCCAGGATGTGGGAGACCCAGGTTCAATTCTCCCCTCTGCCTGACATGGAGAAAGGTAGGACACCCCTATTCAAATCCTTTCAGGAGAGTTTTTTAGCCACTTAGCTATTGGATATTCTGATGTGGGGCTCATTCAGTCTCTCATGTTGAAGCTACCTCACCAGGTATAAATAAGTAAATAGTCATTGGAGCAGTGGGACTGGGCCCTTTGTCTTCCATGTGTTACAGAGTTATTCTACTCGCTCTGGCCAGCCCACTGACTCTTTATTTATTTATACACAGTTGAACAGCTTTAACATGAGACCCCTACATCAGACTATACCATTGCTCAGTGGTTAGAGCACTATCCTGTTCAAATTCTTCCCCCCCCCCCCCCCAGCTGAGGGGAGAATTGAATCTATATCGCCCACAACTCAGGTATGTGCTCTAACCACTGGGCTACAAGGGAAGCACTGCCCCAGCTCCTCCTAAAATACCTCAGCCACCTGACTCCTTAAGAGGGTTCCTAGCTGTGGATCACAAGCAAAAATAGGTGCCTACCTGCAGCCCAGACATAGGTGCCTATTGCTGAGAGAGGGGTGGGACTTAGGATATCCTCCCACCAGCAGCTCCCATTGGCCAGGTTAGGCATCTCCCCACCTAGCATAATGGCTTTTGTGGATTGCATTCTTAGGTCCCTAGCTCTTCCCATTCATTGTATCTAGAGTCTAAGCACCCTACTCAGGTTTTGTGGATCCCAGTGTTTTTCTAGGTGCCTAAAAATGAGGTGTTGCAGCACCTAAGTCCCTTTGTGGATGCAGGCCTCTATATGTCTTTGCTGCAATTAAACACCTGCGGCTGGCTTGTGCCAGCTGGCTTGGGCTAAGGGGCTATTTAATTGCAGAGGAGATATTTGGGCTGTGGCTGCAGCCTCAGCTCTGGGACCCTTCCACCTCGCAGGGTCCTAGAGCCCAGGCTTCAGATCAAGCCCAAATATCTACCCCACAATTGTACAGCCCTGTGAGCCCGAGTCAGCTGACACAGGCCAGCCGTGGATGTCTAATAGCAGTGTAGACATTGTGATGGGATTCCTGGGGTACACCCTAGAACTGTGGGACCGCTGTGACCCCTGCACTCTCTGCAGCCTGGGCTGTCTCTCACAATGCCTTGCTAGTGACAAGCAGTAAACCTCTCCAGGTGCTGTGATCGCTCAGCACAACCGCATGTGGAGCCCCACACCCAGCTATATTGCATGAATGCTCCCAGATCCACTCATGAATCACACAAAGAAAGGCACCAGCCAAATCCCCCACAGCTCCCAGCACTATACCTCAGGAATATACCATCTGCACTCCTCAAGACGAGTAGTACAAATTTATTAATTGATTCGCCACTCCGTCAATGGAAAGTGGATATACATCAACCTTTGCAAAACCTGAGCAGATTTGCCCCACACTTCATACCAACTCACTGGTAAAGATAAACAGTTAAACAAATTTATTGACTACAAAAGATAGATTTTAAGTGATATTAAATGATACGCAAAAAGTCAGAGTCAGTTACCAAAAGAAATAAAATATAAGCGCACAGTCTAAATTCTCAACCCTATTAGACTGGGCAACATCTAGATTAAGCAGTTTTTCTTACCCCACTTGATATTGAAGTCCATAGTAAACAGATTTTACCCTTGAAATCTGGGCCAGTCCCCTCAATTGGCATCTTCAGAGTGTCCTTATTGCTTGCAGCGTAGGTGGGTAAAGGAGAAAGGCCAAGGATGTGACGACCGTGTCTGTTTTATACCCTCAGTCCCATGTGCTTGGAGAGCACAAGTCCAGCCATGTCTGGGGGCATTGCTGTGGCTCCAGGCAAGGTTGAGCAATTCCCCTGGTGTGGCCTCATGCAGGTGAGTCATTGGCTTGTAGCTCCCTTGCTGGACAATGGTTGTTGATAAGTTGTTTGAAACCCCTGCTGTTGCCTCTGGGGAACTAATATCTGGCTGATTCCCCAACTTACAGCATGTTTTAGTGACCATCATACAACACAATTCTCATAACTTCATATGCATTAATGATATACATAGATATAGAAATGACTTTCAGCAGATCATAACCTTTCCCCTGATACCTTACAAGGCATGAGTTATATGTAAGATCACAATTACATAGTATGTCACAGCTATAGCCTGCGTCTCAGTTCCCCATCTGTAAAATGGGGATAATAAAATTTCCCTACCTCACAGGGGTGTTGTGGAAAGTACATTTCATTAGGAAGAGCATTTTTTTTATTAAAGATTGTGAGGCTGTGATGCCACAGTAATGGCAGTCATTTAAATACCTTAGATCAGTGTTTCCCAAAGTGTGGTACACATACCCCTGGTGGTACGTGAGAGGATTTCAAAGGGTACGTGGCCCGTTCACCCAGGCCAGTAGTGGGCTGAGCCAGGCTGGCAGCCAGGACCCCAGACCCGTGGCGGGTTGAGTGGCTCAGCCCGCTGCCGGTCTGGGGTTCTGTCCACCAGCTCCTGCCAGCCGGGATCCCGGCCACTAGCCCTGCTCAACCTGCTGCCGCCCAGGGGTCCCATTCACCCAGGCCAGCAGCGGTCTGAGCTATGCTGGCGGCCGGGACCCCGGGTGGCAAGGGGCCAGCAGCGGGCTGAGCGGGGCCGGTGGCCAGGACCCCAGACCCGCAGCAGGCTGAGCGGCTCAGCCCGCTGCTGGCCCGGGGTTCCGTCTGCTGACTCCTGCCAGTCGGGGTCCCGGCAGCCAGTCCCGCTCAGCCCACTGCCAGCCGGGGATCCCGTTCACCTAGGCTGGCAACAGGCTAAGCCAGGCTGGCATCCGGGACCCCAGTTGGCAGCAGTGTGCCAGTAAAAATTGACTGGTGTGCCAACGCAAACCACGCGTGTAGCGTTACCGTGGCTCAGGCAATACACATGCCTTTGTGGCATGCACAGAAGTCATACTGATGGATAAAAGATAAAAGTGAATAACTACTCCTGGCAAGTACATACTTGGTGTGTATTAATATACAAAATTTCTCTCTCTTTTTGTTAAACCCATTTACAATGGATTGCTGGCTAAAAACGGGAAGTTTGAAATGTACAAAAGAAAATTATGAAGGAAATACAAATCTTAGTGATAATTATGCTGAAAAATGCAGTGATATGGCTACATCAGACAATTGTGACGACAAAATTAGTGAACCATGTGAACCATCTGTAAGTTTATTGAACGTATCAGCTGCAAAGAAAATGAAAAAAACCCGCAAATATTTTGGAGAATATCTTAAACTGGGATTTTCGTGGACTGGCGATGAAGTAGAGCCTGTTCCATTATGTGTGATTTGTTACGAGACTCTCACAAATGAAAGTATGAAACCATCCAACCTAAAATGCCATTTCGATAGCAAACAAAGAATATGAGGGAAAAACCTGTAGAATTCTTCTAAAATAGGCGCAAAGTTCTCCAAAAGTCCCAGAAAACAATTCATAATGTGATGGGAGATGAAAATATGAAAGCTTTGGAAGCTTCATATAGTGTGACATACTTAATTGCAAATTCCAGAGGTGCTGAAGTGATTGGCGAGACATTAGTAAAACCTGCAGCCAAAGTAATGGTGCAAGCGATGATTAGAGACAAGGCTAGCAAAGCTATAAATCGTGTTCCCCTCTCAAATAACACAGTTCATTGTAGAATCACAGATATGGCCGAAAATGTAAAGCAGCAATTATTGTCAAGAGTACAAAGGAGTCGCTACTACGCACTGCAAGCAGATGAATCCACTGATGTTGTGAATTTAGCTAATCTTTTGTTGTTTGTCAGATACGAGCTGAATAATGAAGTCCATAATGATATTTTGTTCTGCCAATCTATGCCAACACATACAACTGGAGAAGCTATTTTTAAAGTTATTGATGACTTTATCAAAAACAGTGACTTGGATTGGAGTCGTTGTGTTGGTATAAGCATGGATGGCGCCAGAGCCATGATTGGTTCGAAGAAAGGAGTTGTTGCACGTATTCAAGCTGTTGCACCAGAAGCAAAATCAACTCATTGTTGCATTCACAGGGAAGCACTCGCCACCCAGAACGTGCAAGCAGATCTAAAGAAAGTACTGGATGAAGCTGTGAAAATAATCAATTTTGTGAAAGGCCGCCCTCTGAACGCCTGGCTGTTTTCTCAGCTTTGTGATGAGATGGGCAGTGATTACACACAACTTCTATTTCACACTGAAGTGCATTGGCTTTCGCGCGGAAAAGTTCTGAGTCGCCTGTTTGAGCTACGAGAAGAACTGCAAGTTTTTTTAGATGAAACCTTTAACCTGAGAGACCATATACATGACTGGAAATTGCTATGCAAGCTAGCATATCTTGCAGATATCTTTGCTCATTTAAACAACCTCAATCTATCCTTGCAAGGGAAACTCATATCCATACTCCATGTTCAAGACAAAGTGAGCGCCATGGTCGCAAAATTGAAACTGTGGCATACACGTCTTAGTCATCGTGAACTGGATTCCTTTCCATCTCTTCATACTTAGTAATAAACTCGACTAATGAACTTGATAGTGATGTGTTGCAAACCATGAAGCAGCATTTGGAAAGCTTGCAGAAAGATCTTTGTAAGTATTTCCCTGAACCGGATGGCACCTTTGAATGGATAAGGAACCCTTTTATCATCAATGTTCAAACATTGCCAAATAACCTCTCTGCTTCAGAAGAACAGCTCTTGGAGCTGGCTTCAGATAGCTTCCTGAAAACAAAATTTGAGCAAAATACACTGACGTCATTTTGGTTGGGGGTTAGCTCTGAATATCCAGCTCTATCGGACAAAACTGTCAAGTATCTTATGCCTTTTCCCACCTCGTATTTGTGCGAGATCGGATTCTCTGCACTTGTTGGCATCAAAACAAAAAACCAAAATCATCGTATTCACATGGAGCCCCATCTTCATCTTAAGATCACAAACATCGAGCTTGATATCCCCTAGATATCTGGTCAAAAGCAGTTCCATCCCTCGCATTGAATAGTTTGGTTTGTACTGAAAATTTTTCAATACCGAAATAGTAAGTATTAAAACTAGTGCTTTCTTCACTAACCTAACCAAACCAGCGTATTTTAATTTCAGAATGATACGAATTCACTATATATATATATATATATATATATATATATACACACATACACACACACACACACATACACAGTTCTACCAGACTGTTGATTCGCTTCTATTATTTTAATTATTTCATTTCTATATGTAACTATAATTTCTATTAAAAGTTTTGTTTCAACTGTATGTAATATAATTTTGGATTTATTTCTAATAAACATTTAATCCAGAATGAAACAAATTAGGAGTGTGTTATAAAAATGTGGCTACCACACTCCCCCCACAAAATTATCTTCATTGGAGAAGGGGTACGCCGGTAAGACAAATGTCTCAAAAGGGGTACGTAAATGTTGTAAGTTTGGGAAACACTGCCTTAGATAGATAGCGTGAATGACAATATAAAGTTCATTTTTGTAATGAAATTCATACAAAGCACTATGAAATTCTTTAAATTGGACATGAGTGGCACACAAGGCCTTGTGTAAGAATGTTTGCGACGTAAAGTGTTTGTCATATTTTTTAATTTCACACTGATTTTTGTGGAATTCTGCAGACTTTAGCTTTCAAATTTAGTGACAGGGTGCTGATAAAATTATTCATCCCCTTATAGGGGGTTCAACTCTGCAAAGCAACTAAAAATGCATCTTGTGTGTAGAAGAACAGGATTCACCCCGTGGCACCTCCTGCTGGTCGGCCAGGGAATTAGCTCTTCTAGCCGTTAGAGTGCCCTCTGAAGGCCAGTGACCCACTGCTGCTTGGCCTCCGTGTCCCTCTCAGACCTGGTACCCTGTTGTCTGGGGTGCTGCCCCCTGGCAGTAACCCCTCACAGCTCTGGGTCTCCCCCTCCCAAGGGAACCCCCACCCACTATCCCCACTTCACTTCAGTGTTAGGCTACTGCCCAGTCTCTATCTAGCCCCCGTTCACTGGGGCAGACTGCAGTGTAAGCCACTCATCACAGGCAAAGGGGTTTGGACCTGCTGCCTCTGCCTACCCATAGGCTGCCTCCTGCAACCTCTCCACTGTGCTCATTTTAAAAGTGAAGGTTTTTTTTCTAACAACCAGCTCTGTATACTCAGCCTGTGATTAGAAAGTCTGTGCGGGTTCTTTTCTTGTTGTACGTTGTCCCATGTAATAAAAATGTTTGCAGGCCCAAATAGCCCCATAGCCTTCAAATTATGCCTTCAGTGACACCCGTGCACTGATTGTGTTGGCTTGGTTTGCACAGGTGCAATTGACTGGAATTTAGTAAACAACTCTGCTAATGATGCACAGGAAGGAATATAATCCCTCTCTTTCGCTGTGTTGGCTTCTGCAAGGCTAAAAGAAGGGAAAAAGAGGGACAAAACTACTTTGTCCCTAAGGCCAGGAGATGGGAGTCTGAATACACCCTTGGAGCAGATGTGTTCAGAAATAAGGTACCCTTTTTTATATATAGTTATTCTTTGGAGTTAACCTGCACTTTAAGATCTGCCAGTTTACTGCTCACTCTAGCTGCTGAAATCAGTTTCTTCTACTCTTGCTGAAATGGCTTCTCTGTTATCATTGAGCATTAACTGATGTATAATCTTTCAGAAGTTTCATTAGCAGTAAGTAAGATAGAGTTATAACTGCTTAGATCACCATGGGATTTATGGAGACGCTATGTGGGAACAATAGGTTTTTAAAGCCTGTGGTTTCTACTAGAGGAAGAAAGACCTGATACAAAGTTCATTGAAGCCAATTGAAATATTCCCACAGACTTTAAAAGGCTTTAGAATAGGTTCTAGAAGAATTAGGGAGGATTATGGAGATCCTATGTGTCCAGTTGGTTGAATAAAGGTTAAACATCTGCTCCAAGGGTGTATTCAGACTCCCATCTCCTGGCCTTAGAGACAAAGTAGTTTTGTCCCTCTTTTTCCCTCCTTTTAGCCTTGCAGAAGCCAACACAGCGAAAGAGAGGGATTATATTCCTTCCTGTGCATCATTAGCAGAGTTGTTTACTAAATTCCAGTGTCCATATCTGCTGCAGTTGCACCAATTTCTACTCCAGCAGCCTCCTTTCCCAGCACTGGCTCTGCCCCCAAAGAGCTCGCAAGCACCTTCCCCCACTCTGAAAACCCCATGGGGGAGGGGCAGGTATTGGCCCTGCCCTAGCAGCATATAGCCTGGCTGCAAGGTAGAAGCAGCCCACTGCTGAGGAAGCCTTGGCTGTGCCACTGGTAAGTATCTGTGTATTTGAAACGTACAGGTGCAGGTAATTTCATTAAAGTCATGGTAAGGTCTCTGTTAGGCTTATGAGTAGGCTATCAAGCATACTTTTGCATGTGTCTGTTTTTGTCTTGGTTGGGGGGTGTGCAATCAAAAAGTTTAAAAACCACTGTATTAGGGTGAGCACCAGTGTTGCTTATTAATCCAGGTCCGGGGCAGGGGTGTGCATTTGAAACAATAGGTTTTTTTGCCTCAATTGTTCTTTAGAGGTGGCTATAGCTTTGCCTCCGAAGTGAAAAAATTGCTTGGGCTCAGAACGCAGCTAATCACAAGGAAAAAATGAAGATGATGTCGTCCTTAAAGAAATCTTTCCCATGAGTCCAAGTGTAGCAGGGTGGACATCTGCTCCTGCCCTGAGGGGTTCGGAAAGCCCTGCAGAGGGCTGGGGCTGTTGCAGGGAGAAGCAGCTACTGAGCTGATCGGGGGAAGTAGCTGCAGCTGGGCCACACCCTAATCAGAGCCCAGATGGCGTGTATAAAGAGGCTGGGAGCCAGGAGCCCAACAGTCTTTCTCTGCCTTCAAAGAGAGAAGGGCCTGGCTGCAGGGAGCTAGACACAGAGTACCTGGGTGGAGCAGGACTGGGGAAAGGCTGAGGAGCTCCAGCCTGGAAAGCCCCAGGCTGTGGCCTAGGAGAAGACTAAGGGGTACTGGGGGTTGCAGAGGGCAGCCCAGGGCTAGGCCAAGGCAGCAGGTCCAAATCCAACCTTGCCAATTTTGAGTGGCCTATACTACAGTCTGCCCCTGAGAGTGGGGGCTAGTTGGTGACTGGCAGTGGCCTTATCCTGAGGCGAGGTGGGGTTAGTGGGTAGAGGTTCCCCTGGGAGGGGAGAACCAGCGTGTGTGGGTATTGCCAAGGGGCAGCACCCATAGCAAGGGGCACCGGGGTCCTGGGCGGGACACAGGGGCCAGTGCAGAGGACAAGGCAGATCACTGGCCTGCAGAGGGTGCTCCAGAGGCTGGTGAGCTAATTCCCTGGATGACCAACAGGAGGCGCTGCAGGGGTGAGCCCAGATCCTCTACAGCAAGAAATGCAAAGAGGAGGAATTAAGGTGACAGTCACTTACATAAGTTGTGGGAAGAAATGAGTGAAATAATAAGCAGCCCAAATTCATTAACCATTAGAAAAACCAGACATACTAATTCCTAATTTCAGCTTTACATTACCTTTAATTGTAGTGGGACATTAAAATCCTGGGCTGTGACACTGTGATTGGTTGACCTGGCAATATGCCCAGAGAAATACCAAGGAGCCAAATTCTACATTCTGATCCATAAGTTGCAAAAAAGGGGGAGTTTGATAATGAATGCCACTTTGATCCCGTAAGATCTTGTTCCTTGTCTGACTCAGGACTGAGGCCTGGTCTACACTATGAGTTTAGGTCGACTTTAGCAGCGTTAAATCGAATTAAGCATAGACACGTTCACATGACGAAGCCCTTTCTTTTGACATAAAGGTCCCTTTAAACCGGTTTCTTTACTCCACCTCCAACGAGGGGATTAGTGATAAAATCGGCCTTAGCAGGTCAGAATTGGGGTAGTGTGGATGGAATTTGACGTTATTGGCCTCCGGGAACTATCCCACAGTACTTCATTGTGACCGTTCTGGACAGCACTCTCAACTCAGATGCACTGACCAGGTAGATAGGAAAAGCCCCGCGAACGTTTGAATTTCATTTCCTGTTTGCACAGTGTGGAGAGCACAGGTGACCACGCAGAGCTCATCAGCACAGGTAACCATGATGAAGTCCCAGGATCGCAAAAGAGCTCCATCATGGACCGAACGGGAGGTACGGGATCTGCTCGCCATATGGGGAGATGAATCCGTGCTAGCTGAACTCTGTAGCAGTAAACGAAATGGCAAAATATTAGAAAAGGTCTCCAAGGCCATGAAGGACAGAGGCCATAACAGGGACGCACAGCAGTGCCACGTGAAAATTAAGGAGCTAAGGCAAGCCTACCACAAAGCCAGAGAGGCAAACAGAAGGTCTGGGGCAGAGCCGCAAACATGCTGCTTCTACGCGGAGCTGCATGCCATGCTATGGGGTGCAGCCACCACTACTCCAACTGTGTGCTATGACTCCGTCACTGGAGAAACACACAGGGAAGCAGGTTCGGGGTACGAGGAAGATGAGGATGAAGATAATGTAGATCATAGAATCATAGAATATCAGAGTTGGAAGGGACCTCAAGAGGTCATCTAGTCCAACCCCCTGCTCAAAGCAGGACCAATTCCCAGCTAAATCATCCCAGCCAGATAGCTCACAGCAGCAAGGAAGCAGAGAAACTGGTTTCCCCAACAGCCAGGATATGTTTATCACCCTGGACCTGGAGCCAGTAACCCCCGAACTCACCCAAGGCGTGCTCCCAGACCCTGAGGGCACACAAGGGACCTCTGGTGAGTGTACCTTTGTAAATATTACACATGGTTTAAAAGCAAGCGTGTTTAATAATTAATTTGCCCTGGCAATCGCGGCCAGTACAGCTACTGAAAAAGTCTGTTAACGTGTATGGGGATGGAGCGGAAATCCTCCAGGGACATCTCCAGAAAGCTCTCCTTCATGTACTCCCAAAGCCTTTGCAAAAGGTTTTTGGGGAGGGCTGCCTTATCCCATCCGCCATGGTAGGACACTTTACCACGCCAGGCCAGTAGCACGTAGTCTGGAATCATTGCATAACAAAGTATGGCAGTATATGGTCCCAGTGTTTGCTGGCATGCAGACAACATCCATTCCTTATCGCTCTTTGTTATCCTCAGGAGAGTGATATCATTCACGGTCACCTGGTTGAAATGGGGTGATTTTATTAAGGGGACATTCAGAGGTGCCCCTTCCTGCTCTGAACAGAAATGTTCCCCGCTGTTAGCCACGCGGTGGGGGGGGAGGGGTGAAGTGATCATCCCCGTTAATTGGGTGTGGGGGGGAGGGGGGTTAGTTGGGTTTGTGCTGCATGTTAACCCAGAAATCACAGCCCCTCTTTTTACATTGCAAACCCATTTTAAATGGCCAACCCAACGGGTGCTTGGTATGGGAAATGAGGGCGCTACTGTTTGAAACCATTCCCACATGTTAAGAAGGTTAAAGCCAAAAGACTGTGGCTTACCATGGCTGTCTGCAAGCCGAAATCTGTTGCCTGGCATTGCGTGAGTGATCTCTCACACCAAACCGGCAGGCCCTCAATATAAGAGGAAAAATGCGACCTTGTAATGAAAGCACATGTGCTGTGTAATGTGAACAGCAAAATTTAACGTGAAAGAGTGTACCCACTGTTCTCTAAAATGTGTCCTTTTTTAACCACCTCTCCCTTCTCCTCCACCAGCTGCAAATGTTTCTCCTTCACACAGGCTAGTGAAGATTAGAAGGAGAAAATGGCGGACTCGGGATGACATGTTCACGGAGCTCCAGATGTCCTCCCATGCTGAAAGAGCACAGCAGAATGCGTGGAGGCAGTCAATGTCAAACTACAGAAAAGCACAGTATGAATGAGAGGAGAGGTGGCAGGATGAATCGCGGGATGAACAGAGCAAGTGGCGGGCTGAAGATGATAGGTGGCGTCAGCTTGCAGACAGAAGGCAAGAGTCGATGCTCCGGCTGCTGGAGCATCAAACCGATATGCTCCAGCATATAGTTGAGCTGCAGGAAAGGCAGCAGGAGCAGGGACCGCCGCTACAGCCCCTGTGTAACCAACAGCCCTCCTCCCCAAGTTCCATAGCCTCCTCACCCAGATGCCCAAGAACACGGTGGGGGGGCCTCCGACCACCCAGTCACTCCACGCCAGATGATTGCCCGAGCACCAGAAGGCTGGCCTTCAATAAGAGTTAAAGTTTTAAACTGCAGTGTGTCCTTTTCCTTCCCTCCTCCCCCACCCATCCCGAGCTACCTTGGCAGTTATCCCCCTAGTTGTGTGATGAATTAATCAAGAATGCATGAATGTGAAGTAACAATGACTTTATTGCCTCTGCAAGTGGTGCTTGAAGGGGGAGGGGAGGGTGGGGTGGTTGGTTTACGGGGAAGTAGAGTGAACTGCGTGGGGCGGAGGGTTCATCAAGGAGAAACTAACAGAAGTTTCACACCGTAGCCTGGCCAGTCACAAAACTCGTTTTCAAAGCTTCTCTGATGTGCACCGCACCCTGCTGTGCTCTTCTAACCACCCTGGTGTCTGGCTGCGCGTAATCAGCGGCCAGGCGATGTGCCTCAACCTCCCACCCTGCCATAAATGTCTCCCCCTTACTCTCACAGATATTGTGGAGCGCACAGCAAGCAGCAATAACAATGGGGATATTCTTTTCGCTGAGGTCTGAGTGAGTCAGTAAGCTGCGCCAGCGCGCTTTTAAACGTCCAAATGCACATTTGGCACTTGCTCAGCCTGTAGTTGAACAGGTCCTGACTACTGTCCAGGCTGCCTGTGTATGGCTTCATGAGCCATGGCATTTAAGGGGTAGGCTGGGTCCCCAAGGATCACGATAGGCATTTCAACATCCCCAACGGTTATTTTCTGGTCCGGGAAGAAAGTCCCTTCCTCCAGCTTTCAAAACAGACCAGAGTGCCTGATGATGCGAGCATCATGTACCTTTCCCGGCCATCCCACGTTGATGTTGGTGAAACGTCCCTTGTGATCCACCAGAGCTTGCAGCAGCAGTGAAAAGTACCCCTTGCGGTTTATGTACTCAGTGGCTTGGTGTTCTGGTGCCAAGATAGGGATATGGGTTCCGTCTATCGCCCCACCACAGTTTGGGAATCCCATTGCAGCAAAACCATCCACTATGGCCTGCACGTTTCCCAGAGTCACTACCCTTGATATCACCAGGTCTTTCATTGCCCTGGCAACTTGGATCACAGCAGCCCACACAGTAGATTTGCCCACTCTAAATTGATTCCTGACTGACCGGTAGCTGTCTGGCGTTGCAAGCTTCCACAGGGATATTGCCACTCGCTTCTCAACTGTGAGGGCTGCTCTCATCCTGGTATTCTGGTGCTTCAGGGCAGGGGACAGCAAGTAACAAAGTTCCATGAAAGTGCCCTTATGCATGCGAAAGTTTCGCAGCCACTGGGAATCGTCCCACACCTGCAGCACAATGCGGTCCCACCAGTCTGTGCTTGTTTCCCTGGGCCCAGAATCGGCATTCCACAGCATGAACCTTGCCCCAGTAACACCATGATTTGCACATTGCTGGGGCCTGTGCCTTGTGAGAGGTCGAGGTCTATGTCCATGTCAATTTCCTCATCACTCTCGTCACCGCGCTGCAATCACCTCCTCGGCTGATCCTGGTTTTGCTTTGGCATGTCCTGGCTCTGCATATACTCCAGGACAATGTGCGTGGTGTTCATAGTGCTCATAATTGCCACGGTGATCTGAGTGGGCTCCATGATCCCAGTGCTATGGTGTCTGGTCTGAAAAAAGGCACGAAACTAGTATCGGACGGAGGGAGGGAGGGAGGGAGGGGCGAGTGACGACATGGCGTACAGGTACAGGGAATTAAACTCAACAAAGGTGGCTGTGCATCAGAGAGAAACACAAACAACTGTTACACAGAATGCCCCCCCCCCCAAGAGTGAACTCAAAACCCAGGGTTGATTTCACAGAGGGACAGGGAAGCAAATGAATACAGAACAAATCTATTTTTTACATCTTAAGCTGGCAGATGACGGTGCAGCATTGCTGATAGCCCTCGGCATCTTCTGGGTGCTTGGCAGAAAATACTGGGCGCTTGGCAGAAAATAGCATACTACGACTGATAGCCATCATGGTCGAGACTGCCCAGGTGCCCATGATTGACAGCCACTGCAGTACGACGAAGACAGATACCAGTCGTAATATACCATCTTCTACCAAAAGGCAAGGGGCTGCTGCTGCGTGCAATGCAGCCCCATGTCTACCAGCCCCACGTCTGCCAGCACCCAGATCGCCGATGAAGGCTACCAGTCATACTGCACCGTCTACTGCCAAAAAGCAATTAGCTGCTGCTGTGTAGCAATGCAGTACCACATCTGCCGGCACCCAGAGGACATATGGTGACGGTGAGCTGAGCTGAGCGGGCTCCATGCTTGGCGTGGTATGTTGTCTGCACAGGTAAAAATGCGCAAATCGATTGTCTGCCGTTGCTCTGATGGAGGGGGAGGTGCCTGACGACATGTACCCAGAACCCCCCGCGACACTGTTTTGCATCATTCAGGCATTGGGATCTCAACCCAGAATTCCAATGGGCGGCGGAGACTGCGGGAACTGTGGGATAGCTACCCACAGTGCAATGCTCCGGAAGTCGACGCTAGCCTCGGTACTGTGGACGCGGTCCGCCGACTTAATGCCCTTAGAGCATTTTATGTGGGGGGACACACAATCGGCTGTATACAACTGATTTCTATAAAACCGGCTTCTATAAATTCGACTTAATTTCGTAGTGTAGACATACCCTGAATAATATTGATATGGAAAGGTCTGATGGGCCTGCTCTTCCAACTAAGAGCTGGATGTCCAAACAAGCAACAGTTCATTCTAAGAATATAAGGCGGTGACACAAAGACAAATGGCCTGATGAAACAGCCCTGAGACAGATTGTTGAATTACCTAATAATAAATAAATAGAAGTAGAGGTCATCAGCATCCCAGCTTTTACTAAATTTAGGATGACTGGCCAAGGACAGGAAAATAGCTTTCAAGAAAATATAGAATACTGGCCAAGAGGTTAGGAGATGGGGGGAGGGGAGGAGGGGAAATCAGCATCATCAAGAGATCTTACATTTTACAGTATAAGATTTAAGATTGATTTGTTACCTTCCTGATTTGCAACACAATAATCAAACATAATCTTTATATATGTTACTTTAGGGATTTAAGAGATTGGACAAAATAGTTTTTGAAAACTCAAATAAGATCCATTCACGTGTGCATATACTCTGAGAAAATCAGGTGAGATAAAATAAAGAAAATCTGGTATAATTTCGATAAACCAATCTATTACTAACTGCTAGAGAAAGTAATTGAGATGCTGGGAGATTCATAATGCTTCCCTTAGAACTATAGGAATATCCTTGATCAAAGTGAAGACAAACAGAGATTAACAATACTGTTGGTCTGTACCAACCACGTCTCCAGCCCATCAAACACACCAAAGAATGTTTTTTGGGGAGATGTGGAGGACTCAGAATAGATCCAAATTTTGTAGTTTGCTGCATTTTTCTTTCCTTTGAACTAAATCAAAAAGTCAGATTTGAACACCTTCAAATTTAGGGGGTTCAAAATCTATATCTGAATTTTGCTGATCAGGACCATCACTAATCATGACCATGTTGGCTAAACAGAGATGAGTCAAAAACCAAGAAACTTTGAGACCCAAAAAGAATAAGTTTAAAAAAAAATCTCCTTATTGAGAATAAAAAACACCAAAGCCTCCCTGAGCTGTGAACTTTTTACATCTTCTCATTTCTCTCTTAACAAGGAAATAATATAATTAGAAGGCAGGATAGTGCTATAATCTGTGTTTCTCTATATCCAGAAATAGGGGAAACTTTTTACAAACTCTGGTCATTGTCCTGTGCTGAGAAAAACCATGCGGGTAGACTCCTGAACCTGCACAGTTGTCTGCACAAAACCAAGGCCTATGATTATTTTCAAATGGATAGAAGAAGAGAAAATGGAAAGAGTAAAGGCTTTCTGGTCACGATATGGCATTGGTATTCTTAACTTTAGCAGTGGGTGATATGTGCACCCATGCAAAGAGTGTGGGGAGGAAGGGAGTGCTGGAAAATAGAAGGCGGGAAGAGAAATCAAATTAAAGAACAGCATAAAAAAGAAACTGAGAATTAAACTGCCAATCAAATTTAAGTTGCATTTAGCCACTAGTTTATTGCTGAAATATTAAACTGCAATTTAAATAGCAACATACATATATTCCACAGTCTGTTTTTCACCAAACTGCCCCATTTAAAAAAAAAAAAAAAAAACATAAAGTGAGACAGTGGTGACTATGATTACTGCAATAAATTATAATGGGCTAAAAAATTACATTGGGTTCTGAATGCTGTAAAATTTATAGTAACTCTGCGGTTTCAATTCCAGTAATTAATTCTTATTATACTACAGAATAACTATTCTTTGTTCAGAGACTGAAAGCAGAAATTAAAAAATATGGCTTGTATATATAAAAATGTTTTACATCTAATAAGGGCATATTATGCCATGAAACCATTTAATCCAAAAAATTCAACTAAGTCCTTATTTCAGAGTATAATATGAGGCACGATGAAGCAAGCAAGGTGCCCATATGTTGCACCAAAAGAAATAAAATACAGTCCCTTTGTTTCAAACATGTTGCTAATCACTTTCCAGTCTGTATCATTAGAATAATCACTGGCCCTTACATTTGCCAGCTAAATCAAATACACTGTGTAAATTTTGTGAGCACATCAGACCCATGAGCACCTGCATCGTTCAGAGCTCCAGTATGAAACTGGAGAAAAGTGTTGAGAGTCTTTGGATTAAGTTTAGAGGCGACAGCAACAAGGGTGATGTCGTGGTGGGAATCTGCTATAGACCACCAGACCAGGAGGATGAGGTAGATGAGGCTTTCTTCAGACAACTAACAGAAATTTCCAGATCACAGGCCATGGTTCTCATGGGGGACTTCAATCACCCTGACATCTGCTGGGAGAGCAATACAGCAGTGCACACAAATCCAGGAAGTTTTTGGAGAGTGTTGGGGACAACTTCTTGGTGCAAGTGCTGGAGGAACCAACTAGGGGCTGTGCTCCTCTTGACCTGCTGCTCACAAACAGGGAAGAATTAGTAGGAAAGTAGAAGTAGGTGGCAGCAGTGATCATGAGATGGTCAAGTTCTAAAGGAACAAAGGAGAGTAGCAGAATACGGACCCTGGACTTCAGAAAAGCAGATGTTGACTCCCTCAGGGAAGTGATGGGCAGGATCCCCTGGGAGGCTAATATGAGGAGGAAAGGAGTCCAGGAGAACTGGCTGTGTTTTAAAAAAACCTTAACAAACCATCCCGACATGTAGAAAGAATAGCAAACAAGGCAGGGGACCAGCTAGGCTTAACAGGGAAATCTTCAGTGAAATTAAACACAAAAAGGAAGCTTACAAGAAGTGGAAACTTGGACAGATGACTAGGCAGGAGTGTAAAAATATTGCTCGAGCATGCTGGGGTGTAATCAGGAAGGCCAAAGCACAATTGGAGTTGCAGCTAGCAAGGGATGTGAAGGGTAATAAGAAGGGTTTCTACAGGTATGTTAGCAACAAGAAGGTGGTCAAGGAAAGTGTGGGACCCTTACTGAATTGGGGAGGCAACCTAGTGACAGATGATGTGGAAAAAGCTGAAGTACTCAATGCGTGTTTTGCCTCGGTCTTCTCAGACAAAGCCCTGGCTGGGATGATTTAGTTTGGGTTGGTCCTGCTTTGAGGAGGGGGTTGGACTAGATGACCTCCTGAGGTCTCTTCCAACTCTAATCTTCTATGATTTATTTCTGCACTTCCTCACGTGAGTAGTCCCATTGACTTGAATGTGACTTTAATGTTCAAGTGGCTCCTTACTTCAAGTGGTTGCCATGCCATCTGTGCTCAAATACTATGGTGATAGGCAACCCTATATTCATCTAGGTAGAACCTTACAGAAACTGACTTGGCTATAATTATCTCCATGATTCTGTGACTTTTAAATTTGGATTAGAGTCCAGGGTACGAAGTGAGACCACTTGGAAACTGAAGTTAGCACAGAATGTGGCTGAGCGCTTCCTAAGGAGTACACCATACTGGGAGCCTGTTACACCTGTGTTCTGTGCTCTTCATTGACTGCCAGTGGTTTCTGGGTGGAGTTCAGATGGTTGGCAACCTAGTTATCTGAAAAATTACTTCTAACATCTGGCAACACTGCTGCAATTGAGAGCAGCAGAAGACTTTAGCTCAGTGGTTCTCAAACTAGTGTACTGGTGACCCCCTTTCACATAGCAAGCCTCTGAGCATGACCCCCCTTATAAATTAAAAACTCTTGTGTATATATTTAACACCATTATAAATGCTGGAGGCAAAGCGGGGTCCTGACCCCCAGTTTGAGAACCCCTGCTTTAGCTGGAGCTCCCAGGTTTTCTACAGGTTTTGAAATAATGTTTCTTAAATGACTATTGTCAAGTTCCAAAAAATTACCAGTGAATGTATGGAGGCTTCAGATTTCTCTGTTTCCTCTGTCTGTGATCTACTTGGAGAAGGGATGAATATATACTTTGACATAAAGTATTTACCCTCGTATGTCTGTCTTTGTCTTTGATTTTTTCAGGTAATAGCTATTCGTTTCTTTTCTGCTAACTTGGATATGTCATAGATGGGTTGTAATCAGAGAAATCTTGCCAAATATAGCAATGTTCATAATAGGATACTGATTTTTTTTTTCAAGCTTTTGAGCATGCTTGTCTCTTTCACACCAGCTTTAAGCCCCTATCTTCATTTAGTTACTCCTGAGTGACATTGCTGTCAGTGAGATCGTTCTAGCTTTTATGTGGCCTTAGGCAATTCTCTTGGGGACAGATTTTCAAAGGTACCACTAATTTTGGTGCCTCAATTTTTTAATGTCCATTCTGAGACACCTACAGCTTCTTTCTCCACGACTTTGCACTTTGTGCGGTCACCTCCACTTGTACAAAATGAACGGGAATAGAGTGTAAAATACTATCAATCAGACTTCTCCATTCCTAGGCACGGCAGCATTCTACAGCTGCTTTGCACAAATGTAAAATGAGTGCATAAGAAACAAGATGCCAGGGCTCTGATTTTCAGAAATATCCAGTGTTCAGAACTCCTGTTGATGTCAATGGGTGTAGAATCGGACCCTAAATGAGAAACCAATTCATGTTGAGATGTTCAGAACAGCCCTTTGAAATTCGCAGTCTTAAAGTCTCCGTAAGAGACAATGCAGTGCGATTCCTGTAACATTCTCCCCCCAGAACTAACAACTCTCCACAGTGCCTTATATGCACTGCCCACGCAGGCAGAGTCCTGCCTACATTTTAAAGGTGCAGAAAATTGAATCACAACTGTGGTGTATTGAGGATTGCGTTGGAATTGCAAGCTATCACTTTAAGAACGTGTCTATACAGTGTGGCAATGCGCATTAGAAGGGAATGATTTCTAAAGCGCACCAACATGTTGTGCACTAACTGGCATACGTCAACCCTGCTGGCACAAACTAAAAGTTCCCTGATGTGCTTTAATGTAGCGCACAACACTATGTTAATGCAAACTTGGTAACTTTTAGTTCACGCCAGCAGGGTCTACCCAGGTTAGGTGGTTTGCATTAGAAATCACACCCCTTTAGTGTGCATTGCTGCCCTGTGTAGACAAGCCCAAATTGTGTGGATGGGGCACGGGGGGTTACTGGTCCTGCTTGTGGGCTAGGGGGCTGTACAAAGACTAATGTGATCACAAGCAGTCAGCAAATAACCATCCTAGAGTAGGGTGGGGTGAGCTGTCTCTCTGTTTTTGAGAGCAGCTTGCTTTGTGTGTCTGTTTTTGGGATCACTTGTCTTATCATTCTGAAGTCTAAGAAATAAAGTTGTGTATGTTGCAACCTTCCAGCAAGAGTATTAAAGATGAAATTAATTCTTAAGTGTTAGATATAACAAGTTGATATCATAGGTGAGTATTGCAGTTAATCTTGTATGCCACTCCCAGACCGGCACTGTTATCTACATCCTTTGTAAGTGTATTTGAAAACACAGTGGCCTTGACTCTGAGTCTCACTACAGCACCTTTGTGCCACTTTGGCATTGTAAAGGGGCCCTAAAATGAGTATAGCTGTAAAGTGATTTGCAGTACAAAGTGGCGTTGATGTAAATGAGAATCATACCCACCATGTCTTATAATGGCATGAATTCACATGCACCCATTTTGCATTAATTTTCTTTTATTAACGATTCCATTATCAGAGAAGACAGCGAAACATATGTTAATATAGTACCATATTTTTCAGTATTCTGGAGCCTGACATTTCCCATACAATCAAGAAATGCCAGAGTGTGAAGTGGTGGGTATTTGATATCAAAATCAATGTCCTATTAAAAATTTGCCAGGGATCAACTGCACTTAGATTCCACAACATTTTTGTCCCATTATACACTGTTGTTCAGACAGCCAATCTGGGTGTTTCTAATCTTGCTGTCACTAGTGATTGGGCTTCAGTCTGGCAGCTTTTTGGCTGGAAACTCAAAACTTCTGACAATCTCCATAAAGACAAGAATTTGGCCAAGAAACTCTCTTGGCAATTAAAACACTTTATTCTGCAATTGCCATCAGGGACCTTCTTGGACTGACCTACTTCAATTTTCTGTCTGATTTTTGTAGCATTCGGAGTACAAATTCCAATTATTCCAATTAAAGCCTCTTAAATACTGAAATGAACTCTGGGTCAAAGCCCTAGCTGGGGCAAATTGTCATAGCTCAATGGACACTGGGAGAGGATCTGCCTCTCTGGGTCAAGCTTCTATTCTGAGAGAAATAAAATATTCAAAGGGGGATTTCTCCTCATTTTTACTACTACTGAGGGCATCTGTGTTGTCACCAACTTAGATAGTAAGGTCTTTTGGGTAGGGAGAGTGTGTGTGTGTGTGTGCGCGCGCACACTCATGTACAGCACCTAACACAATGGGATCCTGGCTTATTACCGGGGCTCCGAAGTGCTACCATAATACAACTAATTAATGTGAAATGTAAAGCAGTCTCCATTCTTCCTGTTCCATGAAAATTCCTCTTGGCCAATACTTAGCATGGTGGCTGGGACAGCAGAGAATGTTCTGAAACCTTGTTCACGTGTATTTGTTCTGTAGAAAATGTTGGACTCCCCTCTTGCACTAATGATAAAAGTACTAGGTAATAGAATCAATCGTACTTTCAGACACGATTTAAGTTCTGCCATCTGAAAGTGAGGACTTACTTTATTTTCATTCATCCAGAGAGGGTGCATTATAATGCCATACAGAATAACTGAGAGGCAATTTGGAATGACAGCTACAAATTCGCTTAGGAGGTCAGGTGATTTATGATGTCAGGAGAACCCAAGATATAATTATAGATTTCTTCAAAATTCTCCAATTTTTTATTTCGTTTCATGACATATGAATTTCACTATAAACACAAATCTACAAGAACTGCCAAAGACCCAGACATCTGAAGTTTAAAAAAGAAAAAAAACACTTTGTTTAATAAAATGATTTGTGTAAAGATTAATGTTCTTGTTCGGTATTTAGTATTGTGCCTTAAAATGGGAATGAAACCATGAGGCATCATTTGAAATAAGATAGGGCAAAAGCTGCAATGCAAGCAAACTATCTGTATCTTCTTGCAACATTCTGCTTTGAACCTTCATCCAGCAAAACTTTTCTTACTGAAAAATAATTACAAATACATTCCAGCAAATCCCATAGCTACAGCACACAAGGGAGGCTGCTTTATGGTGGAAGCACCCTCTTGTCAAAAGGGTATGCTATATTAGGGCCTAAAGGCTTGAATCTCTTTTCAGTGGTAGCAGTACTGGGAGAGTTCTTAAAGTGAAGATGTGCCATAAAGATAGTACCACAGCAAATGCATCAAAATATTTGGGGTGCACCCATCTGCCCTCAAGGTGGGGTTCGTCTGTGGGGCAGATTGCCTAAGATCAGCGTTCAAACAGGAAACCCCATACAATTTTCTTTCTTGGTAGCAGGGAAGTGGGAGCCATCTGTCCTCCTGGACTGTTGTGATCCCAGGGATCTATATATGGGAAGCGGATGGGCCAGCAGTGGAATCAGATGACACTAATCGTCCTCCACCAACCATTTAGGGAATTTAAAAAGTTAAGCATTCTCCATGTTATGTAACCGGCTCTAGAAATCTTCTGGAGTTTTGCCTGAGCACACACTGTAGGCTCAGACAAATAGTGAATGAGACTTTGGGCCTGATTCTTCACTGTCCTCTATGTGGTTTTGTCATTTACCCCTGTGCAAAGAGAGTGCATCTTGGGTGTAAAATGTTACCAAATCTGAATCAAGCCCCTAAGGTTCAAGCCACAAGACTCAGCACGCTTTCAGGTAAACATACTTACAGTTTTTGTGGTCATATTTAAATAGACAGATGTAATTACTGAAGTAAATACAGCTATTTGTGGTTGTGTATGTGTGGAGATGTATGCAGACCTACATCGGTATGAATTCCAGATAAGTGCAGTCTTATATATCTAGAGCCCCACACTTTGGTACATCTTTTACTAGTAAATTTAAAATGTCCTGTACATGCGCAACATCTGACTTTTTTTTGTAACTTTAATTTTCAAATGTTTGTAACTTTAATTTTCAAACCCTTTTCCTTTCAAATGCCAGAGCATTGTCAGGACTGAAAGTTAAGGGTCATTCTCTTAGGCTAGGTCTACACTACCCACCTGAATCGGCGGGTAGAAATCGACCTCTCGGGGATCAATTTATCGCGTCCCATTGGGACGTGACAATCGATCCCCGAATCGACGCTCTTACTCCACCAGCGGAGGTGGGAGTAAGCGCCGTCGACAGGAAGCTGCAGAGGTCGATTTTGCTGCCATCCCTACAGCGGGGTAAGTCGGCTACGATACGTCGAATTCAGCTACGCTATTCACGTAGCTGAATTTGCGTATCTTAAATCGACCCCACCCCTGTAGTGTAGATGTAGCCTAAGACCCCAGTTCAGCAAAGCACTTACACAGGTGCTTGACTTTAAGCAACTTGCATTGATTTCAATTGAACTACAGCTTATGCTTCAGTGCCTTTCTGAATAACAGTCTAAGTGCCTGGCAAGTTGGAAGTTTTAGAACTAGACTCACTTGGAATGGAAAGCTAAAAATAAAAATGTCATGCTCAGATAATTCATAAATGGCCAAATGGAGTTCTATTAAACCATCTCCCAAAACTTCCCTTTGTGTTTCAAAACTAAGTAAAAGAAACTTCAACACAAAGATTAAAGTATTAGAATTGTTCCAAGCTCACAGTTGCTTGCTCAATTGTAACTTATCACTAGCACAACATATTGTTCTTGGGTTCCAGGACTATTTTAAATCACCTGAGTTGTCACTGGCAAGAAGAAAAGACGCTATCAACACAGCATCACTGGCAGAAGCATTCTGTAGGGCATAACTATCCATTGCTTCCATTCTCTTTCCTTCTCTGCTAGGATCTATTCCATTTGCTAAAAGCATTCTTTTTAGAGAATGCAAAGCTAGACATTGCCATTAGTGGCAATGCTCCCTCACTCTACATGCTCACTAGAATACTTAGAATACCTTTTGTTCGACTGTACTAACATTGCTTAGTAGGGACCCTAGTAGATGAAATGGCTATCTTCAGAAGAGCGGTGGTATTTACTTTGGAGTGCATGTACTGTCTCAGAAAGTGATAAACACTTTCAGTTCTCTTTAAAGACTTCTTAGGTAATTTGGCAATGATCATAACTTTGAAAAATTATTTTTTTGTTTTTAATTTCATTAGGTAAACCATGGATGAAAAGAATGCTGACATAATCTCGTAGTCCCCTGGGATATATTAATCAGCATGATGGGAGGGAAGGAGCATGGGAGCCACTGTATCATTTGGGTTATATATGCTAAGAGGAATCCGTGGCAAAACAAAAAACTGTCACGCATAGGCAACTGTATAGGCAGTGTGTGTGGGGTTTGGTTTTTTTTTGGAAACGGTTCATCAGTGTTTCCTGCTTTTGGATCAAAACACAATCCTGCTCCTATTCTAGTCAATGGGAATCTTGCCATTGATTTCAGAGGGACTAAGATTTCAACCCATGCCAAATTCTGTTCTCAATTTAAACCCCATTGGAATCAAATGTGAGTATAACTGAAAACAGAACTTGACCACTCAGATTCGTGGCCTGTGTTTAAAGGATGGGAATCACTGTTATCAGAAAAAAGAACAGGAGTACTTGTGTCATCTTAGAGGCTAATAAATTTGAGCATAAGCTTTCGTGGGCTAAAGCCCACTTCATCAGATGCATAGAATGGAACATATAGTAAGAAGATAGATATACACACACATACAGAGAACATGAAAAAGTGGAAGTTGCCATACCGACTCTAAGAGACTAATTAATTAAGATGACTATTATCAGCAGGAGGGGAAAAAAACTTTGTAGTGATAAGCAAGATGGCCCATTTCAGACAGTTGACAAGAAGGTGTGAGGATACTTAACATGGGGAAATAGATTTAATTTGTGTAATGACCCAGCCACTCCCAGTCTCTATTCAAGCCCAAGTTAATGATATCTAGTTTGCAAATTAATTCCAGTTCAGCAGTTTCTCGTTGGAGTCTGTTTTTGAAGCTTTTCTGTTGTAAAATTGCCACCTTTAAAGTTCACTGCAGGGTAATATTGTCTAAATATTTAGAGGCATAGAGTGAAATCCTGGCCCCATTGAAGTCAATGTCAACATTCACATTGACTTCAATGGGTTCAGGATTTCACCCATAGAGCATATTGACTTTCATCTACATGTGACTCCCATAGATTCAGTGAAAGTTACATGCACAGATGCAGAGAAGTATGTGATCCTTCTATCTTAGCATACTAAAACACAGTATGCAATAAAACTGTGGGAACAGGGTGCTTCCATTAATGCCAAAGAATAGCAAGAGAATTTTCTTGTGACCTAAGAGACTATGGCCTCAGATTCTCAGCTGGTGTAAATTGCTGATGCATAGAGTTCCACTGATTTATACTATCTGAAGATATGAGGCCAAATTCCTTTAACAGAGATCTCTGTTCACCATGCTTGCCACAGGGCTGGTTAAGTATCTACCAAAGAGATGCTACTTTAAAGAATGCTGTCCACAGCTATCTTTCACAAATGCCCCTTTTACATCTACAAAGAATGCCCACTATATTCCTTTACCATTTCTAGATCTCTGAAGATGTCTCACACGCAGGATTTCTGTAAGTTAGGGCTTGAGGGCAGTGCTGGAAGTAGTATTGGAAGAATTGTTTCTATATACATATAAGGAACCAGTTCAGACAAGTGTGGCTTACATTAAAATAAGTAATAAATGCTTTAAATTTAGTGGTAAAAGACGTACTGTCTGAGGTGCTTTGGAGGTTGTACTTCATTTAGACTTCTCCTGAGTCTGTTTAAACTTATTTGCTGCTCCAAAATCCTTTGAAACTATTACCTTATATTAAATGTAAAGCCAATAAATTCTTTCCTAATGACGGAATCATTCAAAATAGATAGTTTGAAAGCCTTATAGCTAGCCTTACACCAGGAATATTTTCTAGTGAAACTAGACCTGAGCAATACCTTCCTTAAGTGTACCTTTCAATCACCATAACTAGAGTTGTCTTAGAGCCCAATGGGAGAGAAAATTACACAGGAGAAAGGTAATGATTTTCTTCGCTCCCACTGCCCAGGAATATTTATAATATCCTCAAGCTGAGTGTCTTGCCTTTGAATAGAAGAGGTTTAAGACCAGACTTTCTTGAAAACAGCAAACAGTGTTCAAACAGTTATTTGCGTTCTGAGGGGTTGTTCCATCCAATAATGTTTTATTTGCTAATCACAAAAGCTTGTGTGAAAGGGTTTTATTTGTGCAAATATTTGGGGAATGGCTATGGGTCTCGTGAATATCTGTATTCACATACAGACAGTGTTAGTGTGCAAAGAAGAATATTTAGTCTTCATTATTTGCTATCTGTTCATTGTTTTTCATTATTCTCCTGTTTAAAAATGTTCAGTCATCCATCAGGGAAGAGAAACAATATCATCTGACCCAAGTGACAAATCACACATCATGAACAGTGAATAGTAAATAATCAAAATAATCCCTTTGTGACCAACCCAGAGGGCAGAAAATTGTTGGTTCAAACTGTTTGGTGGATACCTACCAATGAGAAATGTATTTGCAAAAAATCAGGATTGTTTCATTCATCTAATAATTTATATTTGCAATGAATAATTCAGACAAACCTGTTTGACTGTCCATTTACAGATGGGGAAACTAAAGGAACTAAAGTACAGAGAAGTTAAATGACTTGCCCAAGGTCATATAATTAGTCAATGGCAGAGTCTCGGAGTAAAATTTGGGTCAACTGAATGAACTCTAATGCCTTATCTTCCACATGAGAAGTTTTTAACATGGGGCCATGAACAGGTATCAGGGCATTGTGTAGCCCTTCCTATGTTGTTAATTAGAGGGGGATGATAACTAGATAGGAAGGGATCCAGGGATAGTCCTGGCATGGAAAAGGACTCATGGTATGGAAAAATTGAAAACCACTGCTCTCCATCATATTGCCCCTCTCAACAATAGAGCAAATGCTACAGTAATGAACAGCCTTGGAGCCCTCAAACAAAACTGGTAAATTAAACCCAACTGTGGGCAAGACTCTCTGCGCACACCAACTGAAACTCCATTGAAGTTAATGGAGCTGTGTTGATATACACCAACTGAGGATCTGCCCCTTCATTTTGTATTTGGGAATATCCACTCCAAATGCACACTCCTCTCCCTCTTGCATGAGACAAAGCCCTGAAAGGGTTTCTTGGTTGGCCATCCAAGATTTTGTCAAATGTCTCTAGTGATGGAGGTTGTTGGAGTTACTTCATTTGCATAAAAAGAAATATAAAGTTGTCCAGAAGCCAAATAAAATATACTTTGGCTAACAAAAGCACCTTGAACATAAATGCCATAATAGTTCAAAGTTTATTAGTGTACATTTACTGAGCCAGGTTTGGCACTCAGATTTGTTTTCCATTGGCATTAGGAGAGTTAAAGAAAGTAGCTGCCAGACACAATTTTAACAAACCTGAATATAATCAGAATGTTTAGCAAATAATCGCTATATCTGGGCAGATTGTTCTCTAACACTCAGCAGCTTCAGATGCTGGCATGGAAGGAGATATGAGAACAGACATATGGAAGGGAAGACTAGGGTCACAATTTTATGCATTATAAAGCTCAGGTGCCAATTTCCAGGCTCTGCGAGGCGGGTGAGCCTTTTAAGCTGTGAAAAGCATGACATTGTGCCTCATGTTGGGTTTTATATGACACCTTTTAATATTCAAAGCATCCCAAAGTGCTTCAAGATACAGAATGAGTTACAAGTAATGCAGTAACTATATGGGCAAATGCTGCAGGCATCATGCACTCAGCCAGATCTCTCACATAACCTCAGACATGCAAAGGTATTTTTACTGAAAGAGGGAATTCTGGCCAGGACATTGAGATTAGTATTGTATGCTGTTTTCAGAAATTGCTATACAATCTTTGACTTCTGCTTGAATAGCCACTAGAGATGAGGGGAAAGATGCTTGTTCTGTCTCACCCAACAAATATCTAAATGTAGAATCATATAAGCCAAAATTTTCAAACTCGGTACATCTCAATCTATAATTAGGTACCTTAATAAGAGGCCTGATTGCCATAGATGCTGAGCATCCAAAACTCCCACTTACGTACATGTAGGTGCTCAGCCCCAAGGAATATCAGGCTTCTTATCGAAGTGCCGAACTATTGATATAGACTCCTAACTTTGGGCAAGTAACAAGGTTGTAGACTGGGTATAGTCCAATCTCTAAGTGTGACAGCTATTTATGGGGCAAATCTTAGGTCCTTTCTAAGTGGCATGGAAACCCTTTCGGAGGCCAGCTTCAGGCTGGCTCGTTTGATCCTGAGGTTGGCTGATTTAAGTATGGAGGTAGGCACACTCTTGCTTTGATGCCTAATCTCCTGTCTAGACCCACATAGTTTTGTTTTGGTTCTTTTTATTATGGGAAGAAGGGACAGGGAGATCATGTAGATCAAATTCCCACTCCTCTGATGGACCATCTATAGATCCTGGTCATCTTCTAGGCCCAAGAACAGCTGTCAGATTACTCTAGCCCTGGAACAGCCATAACCTCTGAAAATGCCATGTAGGCAGAAAATTGGAATCTAGAGCAACGTGTCCTATGCTGGAAGTAACCCAACAAAATACACCTTTTAGTAGAAAGTGGGAGGTCGTGCGTGTGCAGAAAAGGGAAGGCTCTTTGACCAACCTCTTCCCCCTGCAAATGGCTTCAGACCTGCCATTCCAGACTATGGTCATGCTTTTTCTACTTTAAGCTTCCCCTGTATCAGCCAGAGTGAATACCGTGCACCCCAGCCAAGGTGTAGTTTTGGCCGAGATTACTTGATGCAATCCACAACAGAAGATAGCTCTGTCTGTGTCTAGGAGGGGGGAGTGGGTGATCCTGGAAGCTTTATGCGGCGCTTACTGTCCATGTGTGTGAGAGGATGCTCTGGATGCATTGGCCTGGGCACAGGCAAGTCACAGTACAGAGTCTCATAGGACAGTACAGCTCTGAGTGGGCTCAGAACAGTGGGTACTACAGGGGCAGGATTTGACCCTATGTTATCAAACTCTTCACTTTCAAATCAAATGCATCTCTGAAGCAGTTCAAAGGTTTGTTTTCTTTTCATTATTAATTTTGCTATAAACTGCATAACCTGATGGGATGACTTGGCAGTAAAGCCTGACAGTCACAGTCAACAAGGTCTTTCCTTTAAGAACTAGCATTTATAACGAGAAACTGAAGCAAAAGGGACTAAACCTAAAACTACCTATTTTGGGCCCTGATTCTCCACTACTTCTGAGCTGCTCTTGAATGTAGTTTCAGCTCCCTGATCCTTGTCTACCTGGCCCTCATTGAAGTTAGAGCAGTAGGAGGATTGTTCTAACTTCTACCACTGTCACCAACTCATTCTCAGTGCTAAAGCCAGCATAGCTTCATGTGTAATGGAACTCTGCTCCACTGTGCCTCCTCTCTCCCCTGGAATGCCCATTCCTCCCCCTCACATGAGCTCGGGACATCTGTCATAGGTGCAAAGCAAACATGATGGACCCAAGAATCCATCCCTTGAAGTTCAATATGGTCTTATGACTCTGGGCATAAAACCTTGCCTTCCCAAAGACACATTGCCTGTTTGTCTCCACATAACCACTGTATAGTATCTTGTGAGGACCTCTACAGGGGGGAAAACAGAAAAGCTGGAGTTACCCCTTTTTACCACTGCAACCTATTAGTCATTCGATCAGCACTGTTATTTTTCCCAAGGAATTTGTTTTTTCTGTCAGAAGAGAACAGACAGCCGTGCATGCTTCTCTCTGCAAAAGTTAGATAGATCACCCTGATTAAGTAGTGTTGTTTCTCTTGCTCATAATAATGAATCATTCTGTTCTTTCTCTCCCACCATGCCTTCTATCCACTGCATTTGAGTGATGGAACAATTTTAATTGGTGCATTTCTGCTATATCTCATGACGAGAATTCCCAAAGCTCCAGCACTTAAACAACGGGAGTCAAGAAAGATGAGTTCTGTCTTCTGTATCATTGGTTTAAATGTATAGCATATTGGTTCTCTTTGCTTGGTTTCATGCTTTGGTAATCTTACACAATGATACTCAATAGCGTCTGTTTAAGAGTTTACAATTGCACTAGGTTCTTTACTTACTTTCTTATGGGTTACGCAAAAGGCAGTGTTTTAAAGAATGCTAAGTGTGCGCATGTGTGTGACACAAACCAACAAAAGCTAGATTCCAAGTTAAAATGACAGTCCATCGTGCTGTCAAATGAGTTAAGTTGCATGAATTAGTGGAAAAGGATTTCTCTCACAGGCTTTCCATATTCTTGTGGTTCACTTTATTAATTCTTACAAGATCATTTTTTGTCTCCCTCTCTGTGAACTTAGGATCCAACTTGCTAAGAAATATCACAAGACCCAAGTATAGTTAAGCAGACTGCATGCAAGCTTTTCCCAGTCAGCCCTGACCATCCATCCCTTATTCACATCATCCTTTGCTGTTCCAGTCTTGGGCCTCTGCTAAACAGATTGCAATATTTTTATAGTGAAGGGCCAATGCTCATTAGCCACCAGATTCAGAGGCCACCATCTCATTTATAGGTCTAGAGAAATAGCCAAACCTCTTATTATCCTAGTCAAATTATGTACTGGGCTTGAAATAACTTGTCTATTCTGCCAAAAAAAAAAAAAAAACCCACCCACAGCAGCAAGTCTCAGAGCCCAGGTCAATTTACTCAGGTTTGTGCTACAGCACTAAAAATAATAGTGTAGGTGTTCTCACTTGGACTCAGATTCTGAGCCCCTCCCCCTCAGTAGGTTCCAAAGCACCCTCCAGCCTGAGTGGGGAATGTCTACATGGCTATCTTGAGCCTGGTAGCATGAGCCCCACAAGCCTGAATCTGTTGACTCAGGCTCTGAGACTCACTGCTGTGGGTGTTTTTTTGTTTGTTTGTTTGTTTTTTTGCAATGCACATATACCCATATTGATCACTAGTCAGACAATCACAAGCAGAAAAGTATGCCAGTGTCAAGCACTGGTTTTGCGTGTCATGGAAATTTAATTTATTGGCTCAGTGGGGTCAGAATTGCTCTAATTCTCTTCCCAACACAGACAATTATGGGAGGGAGGATGGTCTGTTGGTTAAGGACTTGAACAGAGATTCTGGAGATAATGGGTTCTTTTTCCGTCTCTGCCAGATACTTCCAGTATAGCTTTCAACAAGTCACTAATCCTTCTGTGCCTGAAGTCACAGTCAGTAAAATGGAGCTAGTATGGCTTGCTGACCTCCACGGGAGATTTGTGAGAGTTAATTAATTAATTAAGGCATTCAGAGAGCATGGAAATGAACAGAATAGAAAACCTTTAAATAAACAATAAATTTAATCTTCGGCGAGCCCTATCTGCTAGATTTATCTAACAATGGAGAGACCACATCTTCCCACTGAAGTCAAGGGGATTTTTACCATTCAGTTAAATAGAAATAGGCCCTGGGCTTCTACTGCTAATTGTCAGTATGGTTAACCCAAGCTTATGCTCATTACTTCCTGATAGAACACATTGGTGGTGGCACAACAGATGTACAAGTGGGGAAGAAATATAGCCTCCCACACAGTCATTCCTCGTATTGTGAACCATTTGAAAAGCTTTTCCATAAGATGGGACAGCAGAACAGAGGGGGCTAGAGTTTCTTCAGATCCAGCCAATGTCTCCTCACTTCCCCCTCCACCAACACACACCGTTGACTGAATGCCTGTTATCTTCATTGAGATCCTAGACTTCCAAGATGATCCCAGAGACTGGTTAAAGCTGCCTGAGTCTCCTCTGGAGATCAGAGAGGAGATGGGCTTTTTAGTCTTTTCACACAGCATGGTGCCATCAGCCGGGTCTTCCTGCTGGCGACGGCATGATAGATGGTGACGCGTCTCATGTTTGCAGCAAAGACTGCCTTGACCTGCGTCTGTCCAACTAGCAAAATAGAAGAAGCTGCCAAGAAAAACAGTCCGAGGTATGAAAGTTAACAGTTAGTAATAACTGCGGTGTGAAACATTCCCATGAAGTCCAGACATCAAGGATGGTGCTTGGAATAGCTTGAATGTCGTGCATTCTTTTCCAGTGAAAACAGGGTAGTACAACAGCAGTGTGGGAGACAGCAGCCGAGGAGGAATACATGAGCCCTGGAGAACAGGCCATCAATTTTCTTTCTGTGGCTGGCTGAGGGGAAACTGGAATGTATATTACAGTGACTTCTGACGCCAGCCGCTGTTATGCACTCGGCACTTGAAGCTCAAAATAAGTTATCCTAAAAAAATTTTTTTTTTAAAATCCCAACTATTAATAGACCTGTATAAAAAGGTCCTTTGTAGTTTTTAATCATCTTCATCTGTGATGGGGAAACCAACCATAAAACATCAGCATGACTATTACATGGGTCACTGAAATGGGTTTATATTAGCTAATATGTTGAAATAGTAGATTAGGGAGAAGACAGTTTATAGCCTTTAGTTCATTTGTTGACATGAAGAATCAGGAGAAGATTTGTTTTATGCTTGATACACCACTGAACAAATAGCCAGGGAGTAATGATTAAGAACTGGGTAGCAACTTGTTTGAGATAATAAGTTGATTGGATGTTAGAACATTCTGTGGGTGCTGTTCCTCATGGAAGTGAGGCGCTAACGGGAACTCAGAGGATAGCATATCAGATCAGACAAGTCCATCTATAATGCTATCCCCAGCCTCTGGAAGTGGACAATTACCTGACTTCATGGGAGGACAAAATACAGATTAAAAAAAAAATACCATCCCAGTTGTGCAGCCCTGTATACAAGAGGGAAAGACACTTTTTTGAGACCCACAGGAGACTAGCTTGCTTCTTGAGGAATGAGGTTTTACCACATCTATCATCATCTCAGCATGCATACTGGTATTCCAAATGGTCATAAAAGTGGCTAGTACTTTCCTAAATGCAGCCATTATATTTCATAGGATGACTTACTGTGCCACTGAATTGCATATGTTGTCTATTCATCATGATCCCTGACTCAGTGCTGGCCTGCTGCTCCTGTCCCAATGTCTCTCCCTGGGCAATCAGGGGCTTTATGGCCCTGGGAGAGGAAGCTTATCCAAAGCTTTTTGAACACTTAAGTTAATTATTTCTGCCAGGTCTCCTTAACCCAATGTTTAATTACCAATTTGTGAGAGTCTAGCCTGTTAAGGAAACCCCAGTGATTTGACATTGTAAAGATATTCTTGTCATACTGCACTTTCAGTAAATGCTGTCAATGATGATAACTTCACTCAACTTCTCTGGAACCAAATCAAAGCTCACAGGACAGACTGAAATTCTCCCTTCATAGTGAGCTAGGCTATGTCACTTACAATCTGGCCCACGTTGGAATGGTGCAGAGAGAGTGAGCACGTGTACTGTCCCTTCGGATGATACAGCCTATTCACCATGTCTTTGATGTCTTTGAGACAGGAGTTATGTACTACATTTTTGAACATGCCTTTGAACAATGAAAGCCAACCTGGTTGCATTCTCTAAGTGCTACTGCAATATACGTGTTCAACGACAATAATCACAATAAATGCTACAGAATTAGCCTTTAATAAAGGGCATTGAGACTTTTCTAGTTCTTGTAGAACATCCTGATGTGTCTTAATATTCTGTATTTATTGTGGCAGGTTGTTTTAGCTGCATTGTGTTTTTTTCTTGTGAAATGCCTGGAATACTGCTGCAGAAACACCACCTGCAATGGGGATTACTGATCCAGTTCAGAGGTTGGCAGGGAAGGAGTTAATACAATCCTTCTAGCTAGAGTCAGCGGTCCTGAAAATGGGGATTTGCCCAAGTTTGAGACAGCTGTGGGGAATTGCTTTCCACCAGCATACTATAAAAGGGACATGCTGTGGAGAACTGAAGACTGAGTTGGGCAGTAAATCAGGGAAGAAGGGTGTCTCTAGGGAAATGAAATGAGTGGTGATGAGAAGCAAGCCATGGGGCAATTATGTTACTGTTCATATCTTAGCTAAATTTTTAAGTGTTGATACAGCTGTTTTGATGGAAGAATGCTTGTTTCTGTCGACATAGCTACTGTCCTTGGGGAAGTGGTGTTCCTACAGCAATGGAGAAACCCCTTCCATGAGTGCAGGCTTTATCTGCACTATGGGTTTATGCCAACCTCACTATGTTGACATAGATATGTTGGTATAGTCTCAGGCTTTTTCTACACTGCACTTTTGTCGGTAAAACTTTTGCCATTCAGGGATGATGTGGAAAAAAAACACACACGCACCCGAATGACAAAAGTTTTACTGACAAAAAGCTCCAGTGTGGACAGCGCTTTGTAGGCAGGAGAGCTCTCCTGCTGACAAAGCTACTACCTCTCTTTGGGGGTGGATTTATTTTGTCAACGGGAGAGCTCTCTCCTGCCGACACAGTGGCTACACTGCGCACCTTTTAGCGGCACAGCTGTGTTGCTAAAAGGTGCGCAGTGTAGACATAGCCTCTGTAATGTAAACATGCAACAGGGGTTGCCGGAGAACATTTGTTTTTGACCATTAGAGGCATGCCTTTCTTTACTCTTGGGTTTTACAATAAAACACACATAAAGGTGTTTAAACTCCACCTATCTGGGCAGGATCCTTTTCTGGTCCAGCCAGCCTGTCTCAGCACCATTAAGAAATAAAATGCAGTGTTGTTAGAATAGTGTCTAAAGTGTGGAGGTTGGATCTAAAATTGAATCCCAAACTTTTTCAAAACTGGGAGTTGGTAGGATATGGGGTCCTGGTCCATTATAAAAGAAGTCTTAGAAAAGCTTGAGCTATGACGTTCAAACTAGGATCCAAACTTCTCCAAAATTGGTGTGGGAGGTGGGTTCAGAATTAATGTTCCTGGAGTTATTTGAAAAAAAAACCCACCCCTAAACACATGAAAGTCAAATTGTTTGTAGAACCTTTGCCTCTAGTCCACCCTGTGCTAGTTCCCAAACATCCTTTCATGTATGCCTTTGAGACATTATATTTACCTCTTCTTCTAAATTTCCCATATGAGCCTCATACCTCACTATACCATTCAATGCCATATACTAATGAACCATCCATCCATTACGTAAGATTCATCTGCACAGTCAGATCTGAAATGCCAGTTTGACCTAAGCAAGTATTGACTGCATTCACAAGGCATCTAAAATGGCATATTCCTAAAGATTTTTTGCCAGGGGACAAATCATACCAGCTGTTGTTTTGGCAATAAAGACCCAGGAAAGGAGAGAGTATATAATGGCCCGTATTAAAAAAAAAAAAAGTCTCTATTTCACATGTCAGAAATCGCACCAGAAAATGATCAATTTGGGAGAAGTAGTCTTAATGATCTTCAGACTTAATTCTCTATTCTCGCTGTTGTCTAATACAACATGTATATCAGTGATCTGAGAACACAAAGAAAACCTGGAATGTTACAGCATGTACCTTGCTGTCATCGTTAAATATAGACATAAAGCTCCAGGCTAACGTCCTGGGCACTCTTCTGCACTTGAATTTGTTGCAGGCCATCACTGTGTGAATCATGTCATGTGCTTCTTAAGCATTATGGAATCTGTGTGTACAGACTCTCCAGGCTTGGTGGTCTCTTTGCATGTATCGTAAACAATTTTTTGTTGTTGTTTTTTTTTGACAATGTTGAGTGGCTTAGAAAATCGGTAGGCCAATATCATACCAAATGAAAATGAAGTGAGAGAGAAAATTCCCTATTTACAAAAGCGATTGTTCTTGGTGAACAAACAGGTTTTGGTTGAAGAAAGAGAGAACTACCCAATAGAACTTTACCTTTCTTTGCTTCTGTTCATGTTGGCAGTAGAATCTCTGTCCAAAAAGAACTTACCCTACCACCTTGAAGGAATAATACTACTTGAGAAGTTAGCATTGTAGGTGGATGTAGGTGGAGGATGGTAGCATGGTAGGTGGTCTTTTCTTTCAGTTTCTAGGAGGTCAATACCACTTTTAATTGTATTAATTAAAGTCTTTGGTTAATTCTCAGCATTTAGCATTACTTTTAACAAACCAGAAGCAATGGTAATCCCAGGGCATTGGTGAAGCTCACACATGCCTGATGACTCTCCATTCAAATTGGTCAGTCTCTTAATCCCTTCCTGTCTGAGCAAACATTTTCAGTGCAATGTACTTGTCCTAATCACTAAAAGATTGGTTTAAATGGTTTCCCCTTCCAGTCCCTTTTCTAGTAGGATCGTTCTAATTAAAATGATTATTTTAACTCACAGCCTGTATTAAAGGTGTTACTTTTAGTTCTGCATTAAGAATTAGTATGATCTGTTCTTTTTTTATGTAGAAAGGGGAAAAGTCATGTGTAATCCTTGAAGTGCTACAGAGTCTAGGAAGGTTGCTGCTCATTCTCAAGCTTTAAATCTATAATAGAGTCTATATGTCAGCTGAAATTTTTGAGGCGGCAGGGGGGAGAGATAAATGCAGTCTGATAAACTTTGTATATCTGCATATTGAAAAGAGAATGGCTTTCCATGGGGCAAAGAATTTCCCTTTATGATTGGTATATTTCATGGAAACATAAGTTAAATTCTCTGTATGATGTGGTGGTCCAGGCCTGAAAATTAAGTGTGATGTCCTGGCTCCATTGAAATCAATGGCAAAACTCTCACTGACTTCAGTGGGGCAAGATTTCACCCCATATTTGGAAGTGGAAGGGAAACAATGACGATATCCCTGTGCACTCAGTCCAAGAGTACATCAACCTCTTAGCCAGACGATCCCAACTCAACATTCCAAGACTGGAAAATGAGAGACTAGAAACTGATGACATTGGAAAGTGGGTAAGCAGAGCTAAACTATAAATTTAAACTCAAAAGCCAGATAAAAGGGTAAATATAACATCGGATTCAAACAGTGTAGGTAATGCATGTACCACATGGACCCATTGCAGACAGAAATGGAACTGAGCTGCAATATTTGAATATGAGTTAGGCCGAATTAAAACCCAATCTCTAGTTACAAAGTAGTACAACACCACACACACACACACATTACAAATGTGCACAGCACAAGAGCAAGTGGAAAAGGGGATTGTGAGAGGGATGTTAGGTTCACAGATGTTTTTCTCAAGGTATACTGGTGCATTTGTTTTATAGTTGGGTTGTTTTACTAGCTGCTTTGTATTTATCCAGGTAAGCATCTGTGCCTAAGAGCCTATGAAAAAGAAAAAGAGAACAAAGTTCTGTAAGGTACATTCTTACAATGGGTAAGCATTGTAGTAGGTATATAAGTGGAGTAAGAACCTGTCTGGGTGTTAGATGGATCTCTCATCCTCCGAATCAATGTTCCCTTTTTTATTGAGGAGCCCCAGGGTTGGAGGTACTTCAAGTTTTCTTAACTAGTTCTACTTCTTTGGTTCTTCTCCCCCACCAATTCCCCTCTAGAGTTAGACAGCAGTACAAATATTACATGCCATGCGCTTTGCCTTATGACCCACTCTGTGGAGACATTTGTGATCGAGTCAAAGTTGCTGAATAGGAAATTTTTCTTAAGTCTATAGTGCTGGACTATGCTAAGTCTGAGTCCCCATAGTTCATGCCAGCTAACAGGTCTCTTCTGATAGAAAGGCAGACTGAAGAAAGCCATTCTTTTTTAAGAAAAAGAGCCAGTACCTGATATGGTGGGAAGTCACACAAATGAAAACACCTCCACCCCTTATTCCTCCCTGTTATTTAGCTGGGTTCTCACAATCTCAACAGTAGAGCATGTGCCTCTGCAGGAACTATGCCTGGGGCTTTTATTAGTCTACTACCGTTGGCCTTTCAAATCAGCGGTGTTCTATTATCTTCAATAGACAAGGAATTGTTAAGTGTGTGTTTCCCTGGAAAAGATCACTTGGAAATAAATGTGATTTCTATTTATTAATGTAGGTTTTCACTGTCCAAAGGCTACTATCCACCTCACTTTATAACAGAGGAGGAACCCCATGTTCATGGTTCCCTCTCCATCTTAAAAAGATCTTGGACATTTTGTAGCGTGTTGCCAAGGCACTATCTTTATATTGGAATCTTTTGCTTGAAAGTAATACTAATGAAAATGAAGGAATCTGCACTGGCTGAAGCCAGACAGCATCAGCAAGGACTGTGCCAGCCTCCCACACACAGCTCTGCTAATGCAACTCAGTCCTGACCTGCAACAACCCTGTTATTCCAGCTCTGAGACTCTCCTAAGCACTAACTTCCAAATATGCCAAACTGTGTGGTAATTTTTTGTGATGCAGACAGATTCCCACTAGGGAGTAGGTCTAGACCACCCCTCTCATTTTTCCTCTTGACCAAAGCCAGGATTTGAACTCAGGTCTCCAGAGGTGAAAAATCTCTGCCAAGACTTTGACTATCATAATATGTGTACTGCACCACACTGCAGACTGTAGGCACTAGAAATGGGTTCAGATAAAATAAAAATCAACAAGAACCTTAACTCATAAATTGACTCGAATCCAAACTGAAACTCTTTTGAGGTTCAGAAAAGTCTGTTTGACTTTTGTTTCATTTTCTTGTGCCTCTCCACTGCCTAGTTCCATGAAGGGTCAGAGGTAGCAGTACCAACATGCCATGAGAGCAACTATTCTTTTTACTTCCGAATATTGATTTATAAGGCAGTATAAAAAGAGCCTATCCCAGGCTCGAGGTGCCTTTTAACACTTTTTTAAAAACACAAATCATGTCATCTGATAAGACTGGCAAAATCTTCCTATGTTTCTCACCTAATTGGTGTCAGAAATCTTGCCTGAAAGCCTACTCTGACTTGATGTAGAGCCTGGTTTCTGGATCAAAAAGAGCTGGATCATTCAAATAAGCTTTGGCTCGGTATTCTAGCCTTTTAATGTTTATTCAACGCTGAAGTAATGAATTTTTGAGGTTCATCACTTGTAACTGCAACACTTTATTGCTTTCCTTAATGTGTTGTATGCATTTTATAGATGTTGTTGTTTTTTGTTTTGTCATAAGTTATTTATGTCTAGTTGACATTGTCAGAAGAAACCATCAGTTCTGTGTCTGTACAGCACCCGGAACTGTAGGGTCCTAGTCCATGACTCCAGCTCATAGGCGCTATTGCAATACAAATAACACATCTGATCACAGAAGATGATGTTATACTATTGTACATAAGCTGAAATATCAATATAGCATCACTGCCTTCCCATTCTCAAATGCTTTCCTGCAAACTGAGTGTGAGTGCTCTAAACAAAATGTCTGTAAAAGCCACAAAAAAGAACATACTTCGGATAAGCAAGAGCCAGTGATCAAATAGAACTAATTTGTATGCATAATATTTAGTAGTTACACAGTCGGTTTCAATTTGAAGGATATCTCGCAGACCTCACTACTACTTACCATTGAGACTAACTTTTGTTTTTAATTATTGAACCTTAAGAATCCTTGCTGTGATTTGAGGTTAGCGTTTAACTCTTGAGAAGGGGGCGGGGGGGATAAGCACAGCTTATAAATCCTTCTCTATTCTAGCACATCCAACAATAGCCTCTTGGGGTCCAGTCTACCAGCAATTAACTCTAATTTTTTCTGCTTCTTTAAAAAAAAAAAAAAAAATGCTAAGCCTACGGCAAATATGGCACTGGGCAATTATGGAGTAAATGGAAACTACTTGGCATGGAGCCTTAACTAAATCAAGTGTATATGCAAAATGTATTAAAATCTAATGGGCAGTGAGTGAAAAAATGCATCTCTGTATAGCAGAACTTCTGCTTTAGATGTCAATATATTTGATACAGCTCAGTGGCGGGGGAGGCATCCAGAATTTTTTGTCAATTTATTTTCTAACTTGACTCTTCCTTATATAGCTGTATTTTATTTATTATTATTACTATTATTATTATTTGGAAGGCTGAGGGCCAATTTTATCAGTTTATAATTCTAACAAGTGGGGCTCCTCATTTTCTTCTGAGATTTCACATATCCAGCTAACATTCATGGCAGCTGTGGTCTCCTGTTTAAGGTTCTCTCCAGTGGAATCAGCTGTCTTCATTTGTACTGAAACTAAGAGACACCCATAGTTTGCAAAAGAGTTTCCAAACTGCTGAGTAGACTGTACCTGGATCTATCACGGTTTCTCTGCTTCTGTGATTCCATTATGTCACCATGATTTTATTGTTTACAAAGCAGAAGAAAAAGTCACTATGTCTGTTCTTTGAGGCCCTCCAGTCATTCACAGTGTCTAGTTATACCTGTAACAATAAAAATACAATACCCATGTTAGGGGCTTGCTCAGGAAACTTTCTATTGATTGACATTGAGAATCTCCGCAATTATTGTCCTGTCTCTAATCTCTCTCTTCCCTTACGTCCCACAAGCAAAGGGAAAGACTATTGAGCAGATGGAAATGAAGCAGCTTTGGCAATATCTAGAGCCTTTAGATGCTCTTAACTGTTAAGTCTGTATGTGGTATGGAGACCACATTGGTCCTGTTAGTCCAATGATCTCCTCCTGACTATGGATGAAAATTAAGTATCCGGTGATTCTTTTACTACTCTGTACCCCTCTGAGAAAATATATTCATTTTTTTTTCTTTTTAATTACTGTTTATAGGTATAGAAACTTGAAACTTCAGTAGATACATTTTGGCTAAATTTATCTCAGGATTGCTTTCTGTCTGTCTGATTGCAAACACCACAGTAAGTCTCTCTTGTTAAAATTCACTACCACAGGATCGAGTTTCTGTATGCCAGGCACTAGTCACCCCTTTGTTAATGCCCTAAATACCTTGATTGTGAAACATTACCCTCTTTGGAGCTCTGGAAGGAAGGATGGGATTTGCAGAAGAGTCTAGGGGATTTTAAAAGAACAAACCAAAACCAAGTGCTATCAGAAATGTCAGTCATTAGATTTTTATTTTTCCTACCTGAAATGAGGAGCCTAATCTATTCTCTTTTTGGTCTGGTTTTAAACCTGAGCCTGGCTAGTCTTGTCCCTTAAATTAAAGAGTCTTAACCACCCAGAGGTATTCATAGGCAGTGTTATAGCTACTTCTGCTTCTGGCTGGTTGGTACAAATAAGTGGTGATATTTGTAGTCAGACAGGGTAAAGAGACGGCTTTTTGTATCCTAGCTGAAGGATCATACCCCTTTCATGGAGATGATCCATTTACCGAGGAGACTCGTTTACACAAAGCTCATCACAACATTCTTCTGTCTGAACTCCATGCCTGAAGTGTGCATCTATCCACTAGGCACAGTGTTGAGAATACCAGGCAATTTAGGGGAGCCATGGAGGACACTTTGCTCAAAATACATGTGGGAGACTAGAACTCCCTGTAAGGGGAAGACATACATCCCTCTCCAATGTGCATATGGAAGCAAGAACTCAAGCAGGGGACATGAGGGGCTGATTGATACCTATGGCGTACATGGACATCCCCAGACAAAAGGAAAACCGAGCCCATATGACCATAGTTTTAAGAATATGCCTTATTCAATGGAAGCTCAGTAAGTCATACTGCTCTGTTGGTGAATATGTTATCTGATCGGATGGACACTAACCACACAGGTCACTTGCTCTTCCTGCCCTTTGGGTTTTCAATTCTTTATGGTTATTTTGAAGTGATCCATAAATGTTTGTCTTTTTCCTGGGGGAGGAGGGGAGGGAATGGGGGGTGTCTTTAAGCAAGGTTGTTTTGTTTTAAGTGTGAAACTTTCTCATTCCTATATTGCTTATCTCTGGCATCTCTACATCAACAGCTGTGGGCAGGCAGGGCTAGTTTTACAACATGCAAAAGTGGAACATTAATTGCCAAAGTGAGGACCAGAAAGTCAAGCAGTGGATTTCCCTCACCTCTCATTTTTGCCCCAGAGGGAGATCTGATCTAGCTGTAGGTTTCCTTTTCTGGAGAGGAAGATTGGGCTAGCCCAGGTCTTGTTCAGTCAGCTATGGACCACAGGATCTCCAATAGTCTGGCCCCCAGGTGATCATTTGTGCTTTCTTCTCTGTGGAAATGGATTAAAAGTGACCTAATTTTAGCTGCTATTAAGAGACAGATCATTTAGGCTTTTCTCTGACACAGACTTTAAAAAGGGGCTAACATACATAAACAACATTTACATTCTCTTGGAAATATCAAAAGCCGGTGAGGAAAAAGCCCTGTCTGCATTGAATTGTTGTTTTGTTTTTCTTCTTGGTGAGTGGTAATTGGACCCCCCAGCTTTGCTAGTGCAAAAGAAAAACTAGGACTTCCTCAAGATTTGTGTCTGTGCATATGCATCTAGGCAGTTCGGAGGAAGAACCCCAGCTCTTTCTCAGGACAGGTGCATAGGAATATTGTTTCCAGGCTTGCCTGTAATTTTTTTTATTATTATTTATTTATTTATTTATTTATTTATTTGCACTGGTCATATTTGCAGTCTCTCCAACTGGGACTCAATATCCAATGGTGAGGAGGGAGTCCTTCTTTGAAGAATTGACATCAGATGTGGGGAACTTCCCACTCTCTGGCCCAGGGCAGCAAACACCAACTTAATCTGACAGGACCCCAGGATCATTAATTGGAAACTGGTAAAACTAGAACATCTGGACACCTTATCAGAGGCTTATCAAGATTACTGGTATGATCCATACAAAGCTTTAATGGAAATCAGCTGTCAAATAAGTGAAGTAATTTAGACCAAGATTATTTTTATCACTACAATATGATACAAGCTTTGTTTTGAGATACTGTTGTATCTGAACAGTTTCATAACCAACATTATGCTCTATGTTAAAGATCCTAAATCAAAAAGAATCTGAGCCAAGATCATAAGGTGGGTGAAATTCTAAAACAGTAGTGCAGTTTCACTCACCTATACAAGTTCTGAATTTGGCCTTCTGACTGTTAGTCCTGCTTCTTTTTCCTTATGTTAAAATGTGCTCCATTTTAGTGCCAATTTTAAGACCATTTTGAAGCTGCTTCCCACCTCGTCACACAGCCAGCCAATACATATTTAGCAATCCACCAGGGAGAAAAGTTAGCAGGAGAAGCGGAAAGAACTGGCGTAAACATGTGGAGCCAATTCTTCAGGGGGTGTAAATCCGTATAGCACTGATAGTTTCACCAGTTCTCATCAGCTGAGCCTCTGGCCTGTGGAATTAACATATCTTTTGTAAGCAAATGAAGGTTGCCCATTATATTTGGAGATGCAGACTTAATTGTGCATTCAAGCATCATTGGATTCTAGGGGTTGTAGGTGCCTATTCACTATGGCAGTTTTCGTCTAGGCTCATGCTTGGATTAGAGCAGTGTTTCTCAATGACTGGTCTGTGGCCCAGTGCCAGTGCCTGAGATCTCCCTGGCACAGTTTAGGAAGTCAGTAGATGGGTGCCTGGTATCAAAGAGCTTGAGAAATACTAGATTAGAACACGTGTCCTAGGCTAGCGCCTGAGGGTCTTGCAGTCATAGGATGAGATCAGAATATTATCCTTCATTTTAAAGAAAATGATATTTCCAGCCTTCATGGATGCAAAGATGTAGGAAAATGTGAGCTAAGTCCACCTATATGACCCTAGTCTGCATACAGCCTGAAACTACAACTCCAGGACATATGAGCTGTCCCTTTATGTTAGCTCTGGAACCTGCTGGCAAGACCATGGCGTGGCAGCAGAAATTACAGTATGGGGATGGGGCTATGGGGCCCCATGTGGGACATAGATTGCCTTGCTTTGTCCTTGCTGGGCCTCCATTTTGATTAAGCCACAAATATCCACACAAAACAAACTAGATTATTCCAGAGATACAGGGCAAATTCTTTCTTTTATATGCACATTAATTTGCAAGATGATATCATGAACTTTCATGGACATTACATATGTACATCTGAGAGCAAAAATGAGCCCTTAGCTTATAAAATGTTAGTGTTACTTTGTTATGGGATGAATCCAGTATTGTCCCTGGGGGCTAATTTTACTTTTCTTAGATTACATTTTTCCCCCAAGTGAATGTATGGAACATAGCAGTAAGTTTTGTTGTTTCCAAGAAACCTATTCAAATTAGGATTTATTGCAGTTCCGTTGTGGGTGGGAGGTAAAACAAAAAAAGGACCCAAGTCATTTACTGTGACAGTATTGCTAATCTTTCTATGGGCACAAGAGAGGCTTGACAACATTTCTCCCTTTTGGAAAGATAGGAATCATCATTCTACTTTAGAAATGCAGCATTCCAGACAAACCCTTGGGGTTTTTAGTGCTCAGAATGTTCTGTTTTGGCAGCTCACCTCTTCCAAGAATTGTAATCCGTATAGAATCGGTGTTTTAAAATGGGGACATAGGGAGGGAGGCATTGGGAACATTTTGAGGGGAGGATGGCTAGCTTCCAGACAATCACATGGGTTTTTTTCATATTGCCAATGTACTTTATGTTGGTACTTTGTGTTAAATTTTCCATACACAGAAAACACCATATGCTTCCATTCTGAATCATCTCTATTTCATATTAAAACATTAATAGACTAAAAGAGAGAATAAATGTACGGTCTCTATGAAAGAGCACACATTGTATTGTGGGCCTGATGGTCAGTTATGCTATAAGGCCCTCTTATGCCTTCTCTGGCAGTGTAAAGAAGCCTTGGTATGTCTACACTGCAGCTGGGAGCAAGTCGCCCAGCCTGGGCAGACTGACTCATGCTAGCAGAGCTCAAGTTAGTGCTCTTAAAATAGCAATGTGGCTATTCCAGCTCAGGCTCTGAAGCCCAGGAGTTAAATGGCTTGAGAGCCTGAACTCCAGCCTGAGCCAGGATGTCTACAGCGCTATTTTCAGTGTGCCAGTTTGAGCCCCACTAGCATGGGTGGCTCTGTGTATGGCGGCTGGGAGACTCACTCCCAAATGCATTACAGACATAGATAAAGTGGGTGGAATATGAGAGTACCCCCTGTGTACAGGGTTCCCTGGTTGGTTTAGTGCTGCCAGAGGAGCTCCACTCTAGCTCTCAGCCCCCAGAGTAGGGTCATGTTGTGGGGGCAAGGCCAGAGTGTACGGAACTGGCAATTCTCTGCTTCCTGGAGCCGAAAGAGACCACAGGAAACAAGTGTACATTAGAGTAGCACTGAAGCAGAATGAAGGTCCTGGCTGCCTCAGAATACCAGGAGTACCTAGATGGTTCGATTCCCCTTCTCTCCTGCCCCAAGCAGACTGAAAATCAGGCTTGGTCTGTATTTCCTCAGAAGCAAGCTGTATCTGAACCCCATGTGGCAACTGCTTCTGCAGTGGGAAGAGGGACTTCTCTCCACTTAAAAATGCAGTGCACAGAAAACAAGTCATAAAGGAGAGAAGCTATATAAACAACATTTTGTGGCTATTCACTTTTATTGCTTGAACAAAATTTACAAAGTACTACAAATAAACAGGGCACACTAATATTTCCCCACTCATCCCTTGGTCCCTAGTACAATTTTAGAATGGGTCACAATCCAAATTCAAAACAGACAATATCAAAGGAGGCCTAAAATGTGATGTGTCCCATGACCCATCTGGAAACTTTTACTTTTTGGAATGCATCCTTTTTGCTTTATTCCAAACTGGTCATTTGCTGCTGCAAAATGATATTTGAAAATGAACATGTGTGACTTTTGGTGAGTTTTTATTCAACAAACGTGGGCTATAACAGGATAAAAATGTGGCTTGTTTAACAGTATAATGCAGGGCCTTGTGATTCATCAAAAGTCTGCGCCTCATAGTTACCATATTGTTACATTCTGTTAGTTGATATTCCATAGCTACTTTACTGAATTAATGCTGTGACCAGATTACAGTTGAATGCTCACATTGGGTGAACTTTCTCCTTGAATTTGAAGAGCTCTCTAATATAATAAGGTGACTAATGTCACCTAAATTGACACAACACTGGGCACCAGCTGTAATGTTCAATCAATCAAAGATTCCAGACCTTGTAAATGTTTCATTATTGGACTCTCTGGGGGGAAATAGGTTTTGCTGTCCCCGTGGTTTCTTGGTTCTTGTGATTGAATATAATATTTTGCACTTGCGATGTTCAGTAGGGTTTATTCTAGCAAGAAAAACGTCGGCCCCAGCAATCGTAATCAGGACTCTCAGTGTTTAAATTTTGTTTGCTGCTGTGTTTTTACTACAAAATCCATTAATCTAACACATGGTAAATGCTGATTTCAAAGCTCATACCCTCTGTCTACGTTAGAACTCAGCTTCAGCTACCATGACATTCTTTCACTGAATTTCAGTTTCTGTATTAAAGGGGTCAACTTGGTAGGAAGCACAAGGTCCTGGAATACTAGATTACTGACCCCTCTAAACTGCTTCTTCCACAGCATTGATATTTATCGAAGTGCCTATCTAACCATTTCACATATGGGCTTGGGAATCAGGATTAGGGAATACAAGCAAATAAAAACACTAATAAATGTTAAAAAAGAGTGCTGATGATGCTGATTAAGAGCAGCCATGGACTGGTTCTGATGGTGAGCCAGCGAAAATTACCCTTGAGATGACCCAGGCAAGTCCCTCTCCCCACGCGGTTGAGCGCTTCAGCGGAGACTGGAGATGACTGTGAGAGACGTGCACTTTCTGTTGACTCTTGGGAGTTGTCAGGTAACTTCAGAAAATCCAGAAGCACACAGATTTCCTGAGAGCTGGTGAAGGAAGGGACTCCGAGTGCAAGTTTTCATGATCAGGAGAGAGATGTTACAGGAGTGCTATATGTCTGTGTATATGTAAATAGCTAAGATGCTAGCAAATGGTGCGCAGGAATATGCAGCATAGTTCTTGGATTCTGTAGGGCCAATAAAACATTTTGTTGTGTATTGCAAATGGCTTCCCTGGCAGCTCTTAATACCTTCTGGGCTTTTTTTTTTTGCAGGTGAAGCAGCTCCTTCCTACCTCTATACTTTTTTCACAATTTTTGTTTCTCTTACTTTTACCTGCCTTTTACTTAGCAATTCCTGGTTCTCCCTTAACTTTCTTCCACTCGTATCTAAAGCTGGTATAAATACTGTATTTCTGAAGGTAGCATTCTGATCCACCTCACTGCTTTGGAAGTACCTTAGGAGTGCCAAGGCCTGACAAGCGGTCTGAAAGAAGGCTCCTCTAACTTCACAGTGCACCTTATCATTGGGGTTTTTTTTATTGGTTTGTGCAGTTGTTGCTAAGCTTTGAATTGGGCACAAATTGAGAAGACTTTCCATTTAAAACGTATCGCATACGTCTTATTGTAGCACACAGTCCCCGATACTGGGATTAGTATTATGATCAACTGATGTATTAATGCCTTCTTTTTAGGAAGCTAACATATGTTGCTTTGGTTTTATTCTGTTTAGGCCAATATATTGTGAACTCAGTGGAGACTTCTTGCATTTCCCTTCTCTCGTTTCGTTGGCTTTCATCCCAGACTTCAACTGGGTTATCAAATAGAGGAAGTGATGGTGGCCGCATATTATGTCTCCAATTTATCTATCAATTTAGGCCCTTATGGCATCACCATAATATACAAGTGCCAGATACAATCTATGTATTCTGCTTCATGGTTTTTTAACCACTCAAGATGGTTTGGTTCTGACATGGATTTTGTACCTTCAAAATGTGCCTCATGGCTAGATCATCCTCCCACTCTGTCTAGTTGTTGCTGATCCCATTGAAAGCTCCCAAGTATGGCCAGAAGCAGCTGAGTCAAGAATCCCAGTTTGAACATGGAGATTTGTTCAGAGGAAGACCCATAAAATGATGTACAATAAGGGACTTGTTGGGAGTAGAAAGCTGTGCCAAAATTAGGAGACCAGATAAGGAACCATGTTATAGTGCATACTAATGGTAGGGTAATCAAATGTCTTAACTGTAATATCTCTTGTTGCCTGCACTAGCTGAATGACCCCATCAGTTTCCTCAAATAAGCCTGCAATATATGGTACACAGTAGACAGCATTACATTATTCACAGTTTGGGCCTGATTTGCACCATTGCCAGGGCCACCAAGAGCGGGTTCGGGCCTGGTGAAAACATTTTTTCGGGCCCCCCAGCAAGGGCAGACCGGCTAAACAGACGAGAGGGGGGGAAGCCGGGCCCCAGGTCCCCTTCCGGACCGCCGGGCCCCAGTAATTTGTACCGGCTTTCCCCCCTATCCCCCCGTCAGTCCCGACCACTGCTTATGAGCATCTGTGTCTGAGCTAAACTGCTCAAAGGGCTGGGGGGTGGGGGAAGGGGGAAGAGCTTCAGGACTAACTATGCATCAAAGATCTTGCTTCTTCCCAGAACTCCCTGAATGCAGAGGGAATATACCCAATGCTATACCCCTTTGGAAGGTGCACCATATGCTTTTTGACCATGGTCCCATCCTCCTCCTGTTGGCCCTCTCATGGATTGAGCATCAATACGGGAGTGGTTCCTGCTGGAGTTTCCCATAGGAAGCTCAATTTTCCTGCTCTGGGCACCCTTTTTATACTGTGATTCTGTCTATACCTACATTCTTCACATGTATATGAAAGTGTCAATCCTTTCTTTCTTATTGGTATGTGTCCCGTAGAGACACAAGGGACCCCGAATTCTATAGGCGGTGTAGGTTCCCATTAACATACCAGCTTTATCTTGCGATTAAGGTGCATGTTGGAGACAGTATTTGTTGTTTCAGCATTTATAATCTAAATTGAATCTTCCCAGCTATACTTTCACAATATTACCAGTTGGTACCTCTTTTCTCATAACCCCTCTTTCGGGTTATTTCTCGGTCATTGACTTACGCCATCATTTCTTGTCTCCCAGGCCTAAAATAGCTAAGCTAAAGTCTTGCAGGCCTCAGCCCACAGTTTCTTGCATTTCAGCTCTTCTCATTTATATCTACTACATAGTTCCTCTAAATACTGATCAATCTTATACTTTTATACACATTACCTCTGATTAACATATAATGAATATAACATATAATGAAAACCTATTGATTAATCATAACATCACATGATCAATGGATACTAAAGTAAAATAATTGGCTACACAGGAGATAGGAACAGTCATGTATAACATTCTATCACTCAGATCTGAAAGGGGCTGCAATTCCCAAATATATATAGTCCTATCGCAACAAACAAGTCCAGCTACTGTTAAGACCTCTGAGATGCATACAGTCTGAGAAAGTGCATATGATTTTTATTTTCTTGGCTCTGTCAGAAGCTATTCAGATAGCAGTTTGGGGGGAAATCTTAATCATAAAGAGTTTTACATTCTTTGGAATGACATCATCATAAAACACACACAGTAGACTAATTACAATTTCATCTTGAATTATACTCCAAGTCAGCTGAAACTTATGCCATTATCATTATTTTTCAAATGGCCACATTCCAATCTCTTACTTATGTTCATCTATATTAATGCATTTTCTTCAAACAGCTGGGTAATCTGTTATAATTAGTATGATCTCCGGTGGCTGGACTTCGTCATCCTGTTGGAAGAAATTATCAAAGCAAATGTCTTTTCCCTTTAATGGACAGTGGAGGGTGCTGTTGCATTTGATGTTTACAAAAAAAACAGGCATCCTTCTGAGCTAATACACTTCTGTTCTCTCCATGCATCTCATAAATTGTGAGCACACAGATTGCAGCTATGGAAATAATGATCAGATCAAGATGCTCCGTCTTTAAATCAGCTAGTTGTAAGACTGGGTGAGTCCATGATACGTTGATGTGAATGTCTGGATTGCGGGGGAGCAGGGGAATTGATTTTTAACTCCTGCCCTAAAATTTGTCAATATACTGGGCGTTTACTACTTTCACAGAATATGGTCTGTCATGTAGGGTGCTGAGCAGATGAATTAAGGACTCGTGTTCATGTACCATAGGCCCAATTTTCAAACTACAAGTTTGTAACACAGTTAGGCTTGACTGACTTCATTTTTTAAAATAATGTTGATAGGAAAAAATGGTTAAAAATAAATCAACATTATCTATTTTTAAATTTTCACAGGTGTGTGAAATTATGGGTGGCTCAAACCATGGGGGATGGTATCAGGTTATAATTATTTAATGACCGTAGATGTTGAGATTCAAAATGTTAAAGCTTTATAACCTTTAAAGCACAAATTGCCAACATCACATGTTAAAATACATAGAGTAAATACCCTTAAATTCTCTAATACATTCTCAAGCAGCATTTCTTACTTTGCCTATCTGTAAATTTTGGTGGTTATCATTGGAACTATTTTTCACATGTTTGTATGTGCTTGGTGAAATCAAAGTTTATTGACATTTACTGATAAAATCTAATCCTTCCAAGCAAACTGTAGTCTATATGAATATGAAATATATCCGATAGTAAATTGATTTAAAAACTTTTATTAAAGCTAATGTCTAAAATCAAGTTTACACAAGTTAAGAAGGAAGATACTGTACATCTGGGGTCAGGCTTGAGTTATGAGAGATTACAAGTATCAGTTACAAGGTTCACAAGATACATACATAGTACCATAGGCATGGACTTCCCCTCTGCCTGGTAGGTGTTCAACCCCCTCCCTCTCACCTCTGGCCCTGCCCCTGCACCACCCTCACCACCCCCCATTCCAGCCCTTCCCCAAAAGCCCCACCCCATTCCACCCTTTTCCCCAAGTCCCTGCCCCGCCTCTTCTCCACTTCCTCCCCTGAGCATGCTGCGTCCCCACTCCTCCTCCTCCCTCCCAGAAAGTCCTAAGCGCTGCCAATAAGCTGTTAGGCGGCAGGCGGGAAGCGCTGGGAGGGAGGGGGAGAAGCGGGGATGCGGCGCACTTTGGTGGGGTGGAGAAGGAAGCGGGGGGGGGAGCTTGGCTGCCAGTGGGTGCAGCATACCCACTATTTATATTCCCTGTGGAGTCGGCACCTATGCATAGTGCATAACCAACATAGACCCAGATTGGGGTGCGGAAGTTTTTAAAGCATCAGTGAATAAGTGAACTTGGGTATGACTACACTTGACCCTAGCCAAAAGGCCAAGATCTAAAGGAATACATATCTAATACTCTGTATGATGAGATTATGCACATTTCTAAAAAGTAAGCAGTGGAATATAGCTAACAAAACAACTTTACTTGAAGCCTCTTTGGAGCTGTAGTGCAACTAGCCTGAATAATGGCAGTAATTTATTGTCCCTCTGTAGTGCCTTTCATTCAAGGATCTCATGTAAAAAGGTTAATTCAGTTTCACAGCTAGAGGTGTAGGAGTATTACTCAGCTGTTTCACAGATGAAGAAATTGAAGAGCAAAGAGGTTAAAAGATTTTCCCATGATCACACAGTGAGACAGTGGCTGAGCAAGGAATAAAACTCAGAACTTAACTTTTCCAAAAGGGAAGAACAGAGGCAAAGCTATGGTCCCTCTCCTTCCTCACATATCCTCCAGAGCTGGATAGCCAAGGAGGGGTATTTCTGCATCCTGCAGTGACGTCCGAGCCCAGGAGCTGTGGGAGACAAAGCCGCTTGGGTGTGCCAGCCCCTATCTCTTCCTTAATGGCACAACCTGGCCCTTAACATTGCTTTAAAGGTGCAAAGCACTGTATTATCAATGTTGGGTATTGGTGTCAGATGTAGTTTTCATTCCCCAGCCTCTAAATGAGCATATTTAGTGTTTGAGAAAGCAACAAAATACATTTCTATCACTGCTCAACAAAGAAAAAAGTTCTCCCCAAAAAGCAAATCTTCTACTGTGGTATTTTTTTTTCAGGCAGTCCTAAATGAACTGAGAACTTGAACAGTCTTTTTTTTAAAGCTTGTCCCTTCCTTTAATGCCCATGACCTGAATTTAATGGATGAATCACAGATCAGATATGAGAACACCTGTGGATCAGCAAGGCAGTTTTATAAACAAAGTTCCTCAGGTCTAGTTTGCTGAGCACTAATTCTGCTTATGGGAAATGTTCCTACCTGTCCTGTACTCAGTTTAATTTCATTTACTCATAAACAGACTCCTTTACTAATTCTAGTTAAATCTGTCTATAGATTATAAACATAGGTATATTCATTACTGACAGACGTATATATACTTTATCTTAGAAGTTTGTTTTTCCTTCTCCATCCCTGCTACAGTGTCACTGTATTAGGCCTCTGGTTTTCATTATGCAAAAAGTAAAAAAAAATGGACCATTGTAAATCTCTCTTCCCTTCTTTACTTCCTGTTCTGTAGCCAGTCTTCCATTCCTTGCCTAACAGCGTCAACTACCACAGTGCACTATTCCTGGGGCTTTGGGGAATAAGAGGTGAGAACAGAGGAGTGGGGGGAAAAGAGGTTTGCTTGCCCAAGGCTTGTTAACCTGAGCACACGCTCTTTCTCAAATTTGTTTTCTCAGCTGGTGGCACAGTGCATTGCCCCAGCACCACCATCCAGCAGAGAACAGCTTCATACAAGATCTGAAGGTAGATGTTAAAGAAGTGGTTGGGGCAGGAGGGGAGGGGAGTTTAATAACCGCCTAAAGCCTGAAACTCTGTTTTTTTAGTATATTGAAATATGAACTGTGTAAACACTCTGCATTCCACCTGCTCAAGCATCTGCCAAAGAGCTCACAAACGTTCTTTGCTCTTTTTACATCCTCCCAGTTTGCTAGCCCCTCTGCTGGCCTCCTACACCAACCTGCTGTCCCTGTCCCCCGTCCAACCTCCACAAACAAACACACACACTTTCCACTGGAAATACACTTTTCCCAGATCTCTGTACACCTGCAGTTGTGTACTTTCTGATTCTCCTCTTTCCTAAACTGTGGGCTTTTTGTGTTGGAAAACTGTTGTGTTGGTCTGTATTATTACACATATTAATGAGGTAACTATCACCGTAGCATCTGGGCACCTATCATACAACTTAGAACAAGAGAATACTTAACTTTTCCCAAAGGAGGAAGTATAAACTTTGCACCCCCATGCTCTACAGCTTGAACTACTTGCCACGTCTCTCGAGGGAATTTCCATCTGAGAGGCAAACTATCAAGGGGCTTTACACTCCTACACTTAGTAAAAAGTCTGAACAAAAGTGCATTTTTCCTCATGCTTTAGAAGAGGCCAAGCTCTGCAGGGTTTCCTGTGAGAGCAAATTCTAAAGCTGTGGCCCACCACTTGGAATGCCCTGCCACTAACATCCATGAGAGGGGAACTGATGGCTATAGTGTACCTGTTGTTTGCTATGATAGGGAGGAGAGGTGACTCTAGATGATAGATAATTAGTTAGTTAATCTCCATGAATGTTCTTCCAGCACTTAGAACATTTTAAATGTTACAAAGTAGTTGATCATTAAGAACTTTGCAGAGTAAATTAATGGTAGCTTAGGTACAAGTGATCATGACTTGATCAGATGAATAATGTGCAAGCAGAATAAAGTCCATACTAGTAATATATATACTTAGTGCTTTAATAGGACCAATTCCACAAAGCTGAAGACAATTATTAGCCATATCAGTTGGGAGGAATAATTTAGTCAGAAAAATGTGAATGATAATTAAGAATAATTTAAGAACACCTTACTAGACGCCCCAAAAAGCCACAATTGAGGAAGAGGGCCATACTGGTTAAAAACTGATTTGGTTTAGAGGGCAAGCTGTAAAAAATTATAATATATATAAAACAAATGGAAGAAAGGGGAAGTTGATAGTAATGAATATAAGTCACAAGGTAGGAATTGTAGAAAATTAATAAGGGAAGCAAAGGGACACAAGGAGAAATCTATAGCCAGCAGAGTTAAGGACAATATGGAGGAGTTTTTAAGTACATTAGGAACAAAAAAGAATCCAGACAAAGATATTGATCCATTGTAGATGGAAATGGTAGAACAATAATAATGCAGAAAAGACTGATGTGTTCAATAAATGTTCTGTATTTGAGGGGAAAACAAATGATATAGTCTCATATGGTGATAACCAATGTTCCCTCTAATTTTTCCCATGCATGTGCGGAATGAATTTTATGTGCACCAATATGGAGGTGATGTGTCACACATCACCTCCATATTGGTGCACATAACAATTATGTGGCGGGGGTGGGGCTGAGGGGTTCAGCATGTGGGAGGGGTTGGGGGGGAGCTGAGGGCTCCGGCTGGGGTTCAGGCTCTGGGGTGGGGCTTGGGATGAGAAGTTTGGGGTGAAGGCTGCCCCAGGGCTACGGTGGAGGGAGAAGACTCCTGCAGCTCTCTCTCCCTGCAGCAGCACCTGGGCTGGGGGGGGAGAGGTGCCTCTCACCCAGCCACAGCAACTCCGGGGCTGGGGCTGCGGCATGGGTGCCTCTCCCCCAGCTGCGGCATGGGTGCCTCTCCCCCAGCTGCGGCAGGTCTGGAGGTGGGGGTGGGAGAGGTCTCTCCCCGCTGAAAACCTGAGAACCTGTGTGGCACTTAAGAGGCTGCTGTACGGCCACGCAGCTTAGAGGGAACTTAGGTGATAACACTCTTTCCATTCCACTAATATCTCTGGAGGACCTGAAACAAAAACTACTTCAGTTAGACTTTTTTTAAAATCAGCAGTTCCAAATAACTTACATCCAAGAATTCTAAAAACTGGCTGAGGGGCTTACAGGACCATCAGTTCTAACTTTCAATAAATCCTGGAGCTCCGTGGAAGTTCCAGAAGATTGAAAGAAAGCTAATATGCCAATATTTGAAAAGGGTAAATGAAATGACCTGAGTAATTGCCTGACTGCCTGACATTGATCCTGAGAGAGATTATAGAGGGGCTGATACAGGACTAAATTAATAAAGAATTAAAGGAGTGTAATATAATTAATGCATATCAAATGAGTTTATGGAAAATAGATTCTGTCAAACTAACTTGATATCTTTTTTTTGCTGAGACCACAAGTCTGGTTGATAAAGGTAATAGAATTGACATAATATACTTAGACTTGGTACCCAATGATATTTTGATTTAAAAAAGTAGAATGATACAAAATTAATATGGCGTGCATTATATGGCTGTCTGACGGGTCTCAAAATGTAACTGTAAAGGGAGAATTATCATTGAACGGGTGGTGTTTCCAGTGGGGTCCCACAGGTATTGGTTCTTGGCCCTATGCTATTTAACTTTTTTTTATCAGTGACCTGGAAGAAAACATAAAATCATCACTGATAAAGTTTGCAAATGACACAAAGTGGGGTAAATGGAGTGGTAAATAATGAGGAGTGCAGTTACTGACTCAGTGATATGGATTGCTGGTAAAGTAGGTGCAGGTAAACACTTATGTATTTTTAATACAGGCAAATGTATACATCTAGGAACAAAAAATATAGGCCATACTTACCAGATGGAGGACTATATATCCTGGGAAGCAGTGACTCTGAAAAAGATTTGGGGATTGAGGTGGATAGTCAGCTGAATGTGAGCTCCTAGGGTGCCTCTGTGGTCAAAAGAGCTAATGAGAACCTGGAATGCATAAACAGAAGAATCTTGAGTGGGAGTAGAGAGGTTATTTAACACTGGTGTGACTGCTGCTGTGTCCATTTCGGGTGCCCACACTTTAAGAAGGATATTGATAAATTGGAGAGGGTCCAGAAAAGAGCCAGGAGAATGATTAAAGGATTAGAAAACATGCTTTATAGTGATTGACTCAAGGAGCTCAATCTATTTAGCTTAAAAAAGGTTAAGAGGTGACTTGATTAGTCTTTAAGCTGATACAGGGAACAAATATTTAATATATCTCTGCTCTTCTATCTAACAGAGAAAGCCAACGAACTAGAGTGATTAGGGCTGGTTTATCCTAGGGTATATAATGATTACTGCTAATGTAACGCAGGTGGGTGGGCCTCAGGGTGGAAATTTTGTGATCTCTTTTCTGCTTGGCGGGTCAAAGCAGGACATCACTGTCCTAAAATTAGGTGGTGTGGGCTAGTCAGGTCACCACAGCCATTTCACTCAAGAGATGTGCTTTATTCAGCTGAGATCCACTGAGTTTACACTGCCTCCCCCAGAAATTAATTCTCTCACAATGAAGCACTGGCTGCAAAGTGCAATCCTTGCACTAGCAGGGGTGACTCAAGCCCTTCATGTGTATACACGTTGAAATCTCCCAAGATGACTAGTCTTGGCCACTCCCAAACCAGGCCCCATAGAAGCTCCGTTAAGATTTCTGTGGAGCTACAGGGAGGCCTGTACATCAGTAAGACTCCCACCATAATTTTTTTTTTTATTGTGATAGCAGCAGGAGTGGACCCTTTCCAGACCCTTTCCAGAATGGATTATTTAAATAATTAGTCACAAGTTCCTGTCCTTGAAATAAGGGGGGTGGGGAGGAATTAAAAATGTGAGTAAAATTATGTCAAGAGTGGTTGTGGGCAGGGATAGGCAATTTTTCACTAACTGTCCTGAAGAAAGTTTCCAGAAATACTCCATATCATTTTAATGGACAATTCCTAGTTGTTGCTATAGCAAGGATCCACAGTGTATTACTACTAGAACATAAAAGTGGTGCCAGGGACAACTTGATGGCAGAGTGGCAGTGCTTCGAAGTGTACAGGGGCTGCCATGCAGAAGACCCAAAGTTAGGGTAACCCTCCCAGGTTCTCAGTTCCCAACAGCTGGTGGTAGAGACTCACCATTTCCTGGGAGAGGAAGGATGCTCCAGTGGTTAGAGTGCCAGCCTAGGATTTGGGAGACTTTGGTTCAATTTCTTCCTTTCCTGTAGACTTCCCGTGTGACTATTCACACGTCACTTAGTTTATCTCTGCCTCCATTTCCCCATCTGTAAAATAGGGATAATAGCACTTCTCAATCTCATAAAGGTGTTGTGAAAATAAATACATTAAAGATTGTGAGGCACTACCTTACCACTCCTACCATTTCAAAATAAACATCTTAGTGCAAGGTCATGTGGCATCTTGGTGTAGAATCTCTGCACTTGCATTGAATCTAGGGTTACCAGAGTAACTCATGTTCTAGAAGTCTGCTGCTGCAGGCAAGTTACCATTTTGGTGGGAAGAGTTGATGCAATATATTTCACACACACACACAGAGAGAGTACTGTCTCAAAGCCATTCCATTTGTTCTTTCACATTTTGTTGCTTTTTCCTTACTCTAAAAGTAATTCAGGCTGAAAGTATGATTGTTCTATGTGGGTAGAAACACATGACAGTTTTCATTATAAAACAATAACATTTGTTTCTACATCTGTGCCTCAAACTTCCATTGAAAGCCTTTAGCCCCTCTTGCAATTTGTTTCTGTACATCCACCTGACACACGGATCATGCAAAATATTTGAGTTTCTTTTCAAACCCTGACTTTTAAAACAACCCTTTCCCCTGTCTCACAGCAGAGTGATCCATAGAGCAGTACTAACAACAGAGGGGAAGAAGAGAAAATCACCTGCCCTACCCTTTCAGACAGAAGTAGGGATGTCTAGCTAGAGCAAATAGTCTGATGGAAGGAGGACAGGTTTAAAAAAATCATGGATAAAATGACCCCCTAAAATAAGGATGAAGTGGTGGGTGTAACCCACACACAGACACCAGAGGCATTTGACATCAGAAAACAAGAAAAAAAATGCCTGATTAAACTCATGTGATTATGAGATGATTTATAATCCCTTAAGGAGGTTATTTGTTCTTGGAAGGTGTCTTAATCAATTTTTTGTTCTGTGCTACAGTCGTCAGAATTCATCTCAATGAAGAATAAAAACTTGAACAGAACATAAAACAGACACTGCACTAACTATATTATATCTCCCAGATGATTTTTGGAAAATGTGGACTGGTGGGAGCAAATTGTGCAGATATGTGTGTGTTTGTGTGCGCGCATTCCATGAAAGGAGGCAGGGTCACTAAACTGGAACATCTAGTATGCTTTTGAAAGTATTGTATTTCACCAGAAGGAGCCAGAAATAAGAGATCATTTGTTAACATTGTTAATCCATTAAATATACATTGGGCAACTGAAGTATTTGAAACTCCCTACAATATCTCTTATACCGAGGAAACAATGTTCCACTGAGTTTAGGTGTGGTGTGTTCTAAAACCACATAAAACTTTCAGCAGCTTTGTATAAAGCTGATTTTTATTTTAGGTAACAACTCATATTGAATCATTTGGGGAAAGAAAGCCCCCTACCAGAAATACACTAGTAGTAAATTGTCTGGAATTTCAAATGATCCGTGGATATTTTTATCATATTATCCTGGTATTTATGGGGATTTATGTGGGGTTTTTTTCCCTCCACAATTGTGATTTGTCATTCTATGTTCAGTCTTTCTAACTGATATGAGTCATTCTTGCTTTTTCTTATAAATTGGATATAGTTAGAAAGGCATTTTGAATGGCTGACACAAACAATTTCACCTTGTATATTTTACGGACACTACTTCCACACAGATTTGAGCAAGTTAGTTGTTGCGTTCCTCCTCATTTTAATAAATTAATGAGCACATACAAAACAGCATGTGAAAAAATCCTCCTGTTTTTAATTATATTCATCTTTGATGTTAATTGAAAACAAGAACTTTATGGTCCTGTTGAATCTTACTAGCAAAAGTATAGTGTGATGAACCTTTTAATCTAAGGTATTGCTGTGTCCCTGATATAGCTCTGAAATTAATGAAGTCTTCACAATGGTCTTGACCTTTGAAGAGGAAAATTGCATTTTAAGGAAACTAGCTTTTTTTTTTTTCCTCTTCAATTTTAAAAGGTGGTATTATTACAGCATTTTGTCTTCCTTTTTCCTGTATGCATAAAGGTGGCAAGTTGACACTGATTTTAGTGCTTTTATATCAGAGGTGATATGTTAGTGCATAAAATATAAGGTAGACACGTTAATAACTAAAGAGAAATATCCTGAAAAGCCAAAAACTAGCAATATGAGCTAATAGCAAGCATGTCTCCTACAATACATTCTCCCTTCTAAGCAAATGTTGCCAGAGGGATAATAGCATTGCATGGCCAACGTTTTCAATCTTGATTGCCTAAAGTTAAGTTCCTAAATCTATATTTAGACACTTAAATTAGTGGTCAGATGATTAGAGGACTGATAACTTCCATTGAAGACAATAGGAGCTGTAGGTACTCTGCACCTTTCAAAATCAGGCAACTTATTTAAGTTCTTAGCTTTAGGCACCTGTGTTTGAATATTTGGCCGTATCCTTTCTGCCTCAATTTCTACATCTGAGAAATGTGGATATTAATAGTTATCCACCCCTCTGGGGTGTTGTGTGGATGAGATAGTGGACTCTGTTAACCTCTGCTGGAACAGGGGCCTGCACATTGTAGCCTCCTACCCCAGTGGAGAATTTGCCTTTAAGGACAGCAGGCATTATTTATATCCCTGAGCTCTCCCAGAGGTTCAGTCGGAGGGAGGTAGCCTTAACCTGTGGGGTTGCCCAAGGGATGCATTGAATGCCCTAGTCAGCGCTGTTCACTTTTAGGCCTGTCATGGTTGGCTTCATTTGGCATTAAGAGTGCCCTCTAACAACCCTGACTAGTATATAAAGGCAGTCAGCAGTGAACCAGCTGAGCGGCGAACAGCAGAGGCTAACAGAGGGAGTTTGCCTGGTATCTGTCCGAGAGGAGGTACGCTAAGTGCTGCATTAGGGGGACTGTATTGGTGAGTGTCTGTTGCTGGGACAGTTTGTCAGTTTGACCGTGTGCTTGATTGCTTGCTTGTTTGTTTGAAAAGTGTGAATTGGGAGTGCTTTGTTCCAGGTGGGCCTTGAGTGGGCCTGACTGGTATATAAGGGCAGTCAGCAGCGAACCAGCTGAGCGGCGAACAGCAGAGGCTAGCAGAGGGAGTTTACCTGGGGAGAGCTCACTGAGGCATTCATCTGCGGGTTTCTCTGAGTAGTTACTGCAACAGCTGAGGAAGCTCTTAAGAGGAAGGTGATATGGAAGGTGAGCGATCAGCTGTTGTAACCTGCACAGGTTGTGCCATGTTTGTCTTTCTTCCACAGGACAGAAGCGACTTTGTCTGTACAAAGTGCAAGCTGGTCTCCATATTGGAAGAGAAGGTTCGAGGTCTGGAGAAACAAGTATCGACTCTGCGTTGCATAAGGGAAAATTAAGATTTCCTTGTCAGACATCAGGAGATGCTTCTACGGCCACAATGTTCTGAAGATTCAGAGCAGGCGCAGAAGGATGGTGAAGAAGTTTGGCAGCATGTGACCTCCAGAAGGAGAAAGAGGAGCATCCATGTACCAGCAATGGAGATACAGGTGAGCAATCGTTTCCATGTTCTCTCTACAGGTACTAATGCGGAGAGTGGACTAGATGATACATCTGAGGGAAGGGAGCAGAAGGAAACTCCACTGATTGGAAGGCAAAAGATGCACTGTCCTAGGGATGAGGGTTCCACAACCACCACTCCCAAGAGGAGGAGGAGGGTGGTGGTGGTCGGGGACTCCCTCCTCAGGGGGACTGAGTCATCTATCTGCTGCCCTGACTGGGAAAACCGAGAGGTCTGCTGCTTGCCAGGAGCTAGGATACACGATGTGACAGAGAGACTGCCGAGACTCATCAAGCCCTCGGATCACTATCCCTTCCTGCTTCTCCACGTGGGCACCAATGATACTGCCAAGAATGACCTTGTGCGGATCACTGGAGACTACGTGGCTCTGGGAAGAAGGTTAAAGGAGTTCGAGGTGCAAGTGGTGTTCTCCTCCATCCTCCCTGTGCAAGGAAAAGGCCTGGGTAGAGACTGTCGAATCGTGGAAGTCAACGAATGGCTATGCAGGTGGTGTCGGAGAGAAGGCTTTGGATTCTTCGACCATGGGATGGTGCTCCAAGGAGGAGTGCTAGGCAGAGACTGGCTCCACCTAACGAAGAGAGGGAACAGCATCTTTGCAAGCAGGCTGGCTAACCTAGTGAGGAAGGCTTTAAACTAGGTTCACCGGGGGAAGGAGACCAAAGCCCTGAGGTAAGTGGGGACATGGGATCCTGGGAGGAAGTATGAGCAGGAGAGCGTAAGAGGAGAGGACTCCTGTCTCATACTGAGAAAGAGGGACGATCGATGAGTTATCTTAAGTGCCTATACACAAATGCAAGAAGCCTGGGAAACAAGCAGGGAGAACTGGAAGTCCTGGCACAGTCAGGGAACTATGATGTGATTGGAATAACAGAGACTTGGTGGGATAACTCCATCCATGACAGTACTCCAGTCATGTGATATAAACAGTTCAGGAAGGACAGGCAGGGCAGAAAAGGTGGGGGAGTTGCGTTGTATGTAAGAGAGCAGTATGACTGCTCAGAGCTCCGGTATGAAACTGCAGAAAAACCTGAGAGTCTCTGGATAAAGTTGAGAAGTGTGAGCAACAAGGGTGATGTTGTGGTCGGAGTCTGCTATAGACCACCAGACCAGGGGGATGTGGTGGACGAGGCTTTCTTCCGGCAACTAACAGAAGTTGCTAGATCGCAGGCCCTGGTTCTCATGGGAGACTTTAATCACCCTGATATCTGCTGGGAGAGCAATACAGTGGTGCACAGACAATCCAGGAAGTTTTTGGAAAGTGTAGGGGACAATTTCCTGGTGCAAGTGCTGGAGGAACCAATTAGGGACAGAGGTTTTCTTGACCTGCTGCTCACAAATAGGGAAGAATTAGTAGGGGAAGCAAAAGTGGATGGGAACCTGGGAGGCAGTGACCATGAGATGGTCGAGTTCAGGATCCTGACACAAGAAAGAAAGGAGAGCAGCAGAATACGGACCCTGGACTTCAGAAAAGCAGACTTCGACTCCCTCAGGGAACAGATGGGCAGAATCCCCTGGGAGAATAACATGAAGGGTAAAGGGGTCCAGGAGACCTGGCTGTATTTTAAAAAATCCTTATTGCGGTTGCAGGAACAAACCATCCCGATGTGTAGAAAGAATAGTAAATATGGCAGGCGATCAGCTTGGCTTAACAGTGAAATCCTTGCTGACCGTAAACGCAAAAAAGAAGCTTACAAGAAGTGGAAGATTGGACAAATGACCAGGGACGAGTATAAAAATATTGCTCAGGCATGCAAGAGTGAAATCAGGAAGGCCAAATCGCACTTGGAGTTGCAGCTAGCAAGAGAAGTTAAGAGTAACAAGAAGGGTTTCTTCAGGTATGTTAGCAACAAGAAGAAAGTCAAGGAAAGTGTGGGCCCCTTACTGAATGAGGGAGGCAACCTAGTGACAGAGGATGTGGACAAAGCTAACATACTCAATGCTTTTTTTCCTGTCTTCACAAATAAGGTCAGCTCCCAGACTGCTGGGCTGGACAGCACAGTATGGGGAGGAGGTGACCAGCCCTCCGTGGAGAAAGAAGTGGTTCGGGACTATTTAGAAAAACTGGATGAGCACAAATCCATGGGGCCGGATGCGCTGCATCCGAGGGTGCTAAAGGAGTTGGCGGATGTGATTGCAGAGCCATTGGCCATCATCTTTGAAAACTCATTGCGATCAGGGGAGGTCCCGGATGACTGGAAAAGGTTAATGTAGTGCCCATCTTTAAAAAAGGGAAGAAGGAGGATCCGGGGAACTACGGGCCAGTCAGCCTCACCTCAGTCCCTGGAAAAATCATGGAGCAGGTCCTCAAGGAATCAATTATGAAACACTTAGAGGAGAGGAAAGTGATCAGGAACAGTCAGCATGGATTCACCAAGGGGAAGTCGTGCCTGACTAACCTAATTGCCTTCTATGATGAGATAACTGGCTCTGTGGATGAGGGGAAAGCAGTGGATGTGTTATTCCTTGACTTTAGCAAAGCTTTTGATACGGTCTCTCACACTATTCTTGCTGCCAAGTTAAAGAAGTATGGGCTGGATGAATGGACTGTAAGGTGAATAGAAAGCTGGCTAGATCGTTGGGCTCAACAGGTAGTGGTCAATAGCTCCATGTCTAGTTGGCAGCCGGTTTCAAGCGGAGTGCCCCAAGGGTCGGTCCTGGGGCCAGTTTTGTTTAATATCTTTATTAATGATCTGGAGGATGGTGTGGACTGCACTCTCAGCAAGTTTGCAGATGACACTAAACTGGGAGGCGTGGTAGATACACTGGAGGGTAGGGATCAGATACAGAGGGACCTAGACAAATTAGAGGATTGGGCCAAAAAATACCTGATGAGGTTCAACAAGGACAAGTGCAGAGTCCTGCACTTAGGACGGAAGAATCTTATGCACTGCTACAGACTAGGGACTGAATGGCTAGGTAGCAGTTCTGCAGAAAAGGACTAGGGGTCACAGTGGATGAGAAGCTGGATATGAGTCAACAGTGTGCTCTTGTTGCCAAGAAGGCTAACGGCATTTTGGGCTGTATAAGTAGGGGCATTGCCAGCAGATCGAGGAACGTGATCGTTCCCTTTTATTCAACATTGGTGAGGCCTCATCTGGAGTACTGTGTCCAGTTTTGGGCCCCACACTACAAGAAGGATGTGGAAAAATTGGAAAGAGTCCAGCGGAGGGCAACAAAAATTATTAGGGTCTGGAGCACATGACTTATGAGGAGAGGCTGAGGGAACTGGCATTGTTTAGTCTGCAGAAGAGAAGAATGAGGGGGGATTTGATAACTGCTTTCAACTACCTGAAGGGGGGTTCCAAAGAGGATGGAGCTCGGCTGTTCTCAGTGGTGGCAGATGACAGAACAAGAAGCAATGGTCTCAAGTTGCAGTGGGGGAGGTCTAGGTTAGGAAACACTATTTCACTAGGAGGGTGGTGAAGCACTGGAATGCGTTACCTAGGGAGGTGGTGGAATCTCCTTCCTTGGAGGTTTAGCCCTGGCTGGGATGATATAATTGGAAATTGGTCCTGCTTTGAGCCGTGGGTTGGACTAGATGACCTCCTGAGGTCCCTTCCAACCCTGATATTCTATGATTCTAACTCAGAGTACATCAGCAGAAAACGATTCATCTCCAATGTGTACCAAGTGTTTGGAGTGTGAAAAGTGAGAAATGATGTGTGTGGTTTAAAATGATTTTTAATACCCCTTTGCCTCCTTGGTGCTGTCCTCCTCAAGGGAGAAAAGAGCTCATGAGTCAGACCCCAAAAGATCATGCGATGGGTCCAAAAAGGAGACTTATAAAACAAAAATTATATTTTGAGCTGTCTTTTGATTTTTGAAATCTCCCTCTCCACTCCCAGTACGGGTGAGGCAATCAGTGTTGCCCGCTCTCCCAAATGTTTTGGGTAAAGTGATTTTTGGCTCCCATGGCAGGAGCTCACTCCTACATCTGCCTGCCTCTTGCACCAAAATTTATTTTGCATCCCAGTCCTCACATCAGTTCAGCATCACCTCTGCTCCTCCTGGGGCTTTTCACTCTCACTTTCCTAGGCCTGGGAGCAGGGGCAGCAGTGGGGTCCTTCTCCCCCTGATAGAAGGGGGGGAGAAGCAGCTCCAGGGTCTCTTCACCGCCCCCTCCCCTCCCACACCAGGTTGGGTGCTGCAGGAAGCGTAGCAGGGAGGGGCAGAGGTGCTGTCCCATCTCCATTGCTCACAGGGGGAGGGAGCAAAACCATCCTGGGCTCTTTCTGCTCCCTACCCCTGACCTGTGAGAAGGGAGGGGAGGGGAAGCAGAGGAGAGAGCTCTTCCCACAGCAGCTTTGACTGGCTGCTCTTCCCCATCAGGCAGGCAAGTGTGGCAGTGTGCCAGTCAGAGGACATTCCTCCCCACCTCACCCTCAGGATAGGGTTTAAATTCACTGAAGCTCTGGAGCTTCTTGTATCACCGTGAGTCTGACACCAGCCAACCGCCCCATCCCCCCCGTCATCACTTGTGGAAAAAATTATGAGAGTTGGCAATACTGCCTTCCATCTGTGAAACGTGGGCCACAGTCCTTCATTGAAATCAGCTACAGAGGACCGCTGCACCTGCCCAGAATCCAGTGCAAATCAACACAGATTAGCAGCTCCCGTTGCAGGACGGGGCACTGTGCCTCTGGTGCCATGTATTTAGAGTGTTGATGAGAAATGTACCCACCTTTGCATGTGGGAAAAAGGCTGCCTGACTTAAACTGAGATATTACTTAGGCCTTGTGAGGCAGCACTTATGACTGGTGATATGTCTCACGGAATAAGAACTCATTTTGAAGCCAAGAGCAGATTCTGTGGGAGGGTTTTGGAGAGAACATAATTCTGTCTGTTTTAAAACATCAATAAAAGCAACTGAATAAGCTGGTAGATAAGAATTTGAGGAAAGGATGAAAAGGATGAAAAAGAAAAGAATACAGCCACAAAAACAAAAAAGAAACCCACAACAATGAGTCTCAGAGCGCAGGCCAACTGACTTGGGCTTGCACTATGGGGTAAAAAATAACTGTTGACATTCCCATTTGGGCTGGAGCCCGGGCTCCGAGATCCTCCACCCTGACTGGGCTTCGGAGCCCAGGCTTCAATCCAAATGGGAATGTCTACACTGCTGTGTTTAACCCTGTAGTGCAAGCCCAAGTCAGTTGAGCTGGGCTCTGAGATTCGCTGCTGCTATGGTGTTCTGTTTTTTTGCAATGTATATAAACTCAAAGAAAGGATGGGCCTTCGCCTCTGTGTCTGCCCTGAAGTGAATTAACTAATCTTTTTCACTACGAACGTTTGATACATTTTAAGTATTGTTGTAATCTCGTAACGGATTAACAGCTACTCAATGTTGCTCATTGCAAGTATCATTGTAGTAGGATACTTCCTTAGCATCAGTCTTCAGAATGTAAGCTGCAAATCCTAGTCAAAGAAAAAAACACAACTTCAGAAACCAAAATAAACTAGATTTGATTCTGATTTCTAAATTGTGTTTTAGTAAAATAAGTGAATTAGATATGTAAGCAGAGTCAGGATGAGCTCTACCCTGACATCTGGTGGTGAATTATGGCGAGTGTGGAAAAGAACTCCAGGGGCTGATCTTGTTTGCATAGGCACACCCACCGCCTGGCATGAAACAACAGCAACTGAAAGTGGTTACTTTGGCTGGTGTGGGATCCCCAGTTTCTCTGTTATTTGGGCAGGAAGAATAACGTTTTGTTACTCTGATTCTGTGAATCAAGGCCAGTGGAACTGTTGTATGACAGAAGGACTGAGTGAGTCCTTCACCATTACCTAAGTAGCACTTGCTTGACAAGGGGCATGGGTTACAAAACCCAGTGAATTGAGAGAGGATGGGGACAGGTATTTGTATCTGATGGTATGGGCCTCTCTGAGGGTGTGAAACACCAATTGTACCACCTTCTCTCTCCACTGTTGAATGTCAGAGTTAACTTTGATTCCATTAGGGGTCTAGTTACAGGCTGCTGAGCTGAATTCACTTTGGGCTAATGGTGTACCAGCACTGGGGCTCCCCTACTCTGAGCTGAAATCACAAAAGAGTTAAAGTTATGAAGTGCTGTGTTAACCAGCGGGGGAGCCTGAAGCTATATTGCTAAGCAGCTGGTGGAGCAATTTGTGGGGATAACTGGAGGAGCGGGGACGGTTGGAGCGGCGCAAGGAACGGCGAGTGGAGCTGTTTGCGGGGACGGCTGGAGCGGCTCACAGGTCGGTGAGCAGAGCAGCTTGTAGAGCAGAGCGGTTCGTGGGATGGCAGGAAGTGGACTGACTCGTGGTGAAGGCTGCGACGGAACCCCACGGAGAGCTGGCCGGCCTTGGATCATGTAAGGTGCCCCTTAACACCCTGTGTGCCCCCCTTTTACTCTGGAGCTGCACTGACCAGGGACAGAGACTTTGGGGGTTGTTGGACTTTTGGGACTTTGGGTGGTTGCTGGACCCAAGAGACTTTGGGGGTGTTGGACTTTGGGGACTCTGGGTGATTTTGGGGTTGCTGGATTCAAGAACCAAAGGGAAAGGTCACAGCCCAATTTGCTGGGGTGAGTTTTTTGCTCATGGTTTGTGTTATGAATCCTGTTTGTGGTGTTTTTCCAATTTAATGCTGATGTCGTTTACCTCATGTTATTAAACATTTTCTGCTACACTCAGACTCCATGCTTGCGAGAGAGGAATTATTGCCTCTTAGAGGCACCCAGGGGATGGTATGTAATTGTCCCAGGTCAGTGGGTGGGGGCTCGAGCCGGTTTTGCATTGCGTTATTGAAACGGAACCCCTAGATACAGAACTCGGCCCTTGTTGCTGCCAACTTAGATGGGCAGAAGGGTTACAGATATAATAAGTGTATTATTCATTTGCCTATTAAACAGAATGACTTCTATTGTTTAACTTTTCAACTGTATGAAAATCGCCTCTAGATCTGAATCAAAATCTGATTACAGAAAAACAGTTCAGTGGTTTGAGCATTGGCCTGCTAAACTCAGGGTTGTGAGTTCAATCCTTGAGGGGGCCACTTAGGGATCTGGGGCAAAATCAGTACTTGGTCTTGCTAGTGAAGGCAGGGGGCTGGACTTGATGACCTTTCAGGGTCCCTTCCAGTTCTATGAGATAGGTATATCTCCATATATTAATTAATTAAGAGAGGAGCATGCTACCAGCTAAGATAAGAAATTTGTTTTTCATTGCAAAATAGTTTTGCCTTCAGGATAAAAGAAAGCACTTAAACACACATTTATCTTGAATTCAATGGGACTTAAGCACATGCTTAAAATTAAGCAAGCATTTAGGTGCTTTCCTGAATCAGGGCTTATATGAATCAGTGTTACTGAATGAGCAGGAGAGAGCTAGGCCTACAAGAGTATTATTTTTAACTATTAGCAGTGAATGTTCTGTGGGGACTTTGTGCACAGGTGCCCACAATTATTGGTTAGAGTCCAGATCTTGGGGGAGAGGAGGAAGAGGGGAATACAAAAGCAACAGCATTTGAAATGTGATCTCGGCTATATTGCCTTTTTGTGTGTAGAAACAAAGTGTTGTCTGGCATTTTTATGTACAAAGCCATGTACAGCACATTAAAATATTATTTTAAAGGTTGTATACAAATTAACAATTTTAAAGTTCCAGCTTAGCAGTTATTCTTATTAGGTGACTGGACAATCTATCATCATAATAAAAAAGGGGTTTTTTATGCTAACACACTTCTGAGTATTCAACCAAAATGGAGAAAGATGGGGGGGGAAACACATAATATATCTCAGAAGCAGTAATGTCCTGTTATTGTTAAAAACTGCTGGGACCTCATTAGTGACTATGAAAACATCATCTGTGAGTACTGTGAGGCAATAAATCTGCAGTGTCCAAGGAAGAGAGAGGGGGGGTGGGGGAATAGAACAAGATCAATGTTTGTACTTGCCATTTTTCTTACCCAGCTGTGAGTTAGTAATTTCCATATCGGCTTGCCAAACAGCTTCCAGAAACTATTACTGATTAAATGAATTCAATAGTCTGCTAATGAACGATAAGATAATGGGGCTGTGTTCAAGAATGCAGGAAACAAATAGTTATTTACATGGAGGACTGCCCTTTTCCATTTTTTTTATTATTTTTTTTTACATTTTCTAGGCCAGACTCTCAGCTGCTCTAAATCAGTGTCGCTCCAGTGATGCTCACAGAGCTCTGCTGATTTACATCAGCTGACGCTTTGTCCCAAACATCTCAAACTGCTACCATATGAACGTATCTATACTTATTTCTGGAGTATGTATTCCACAGGCATTAGATGAACTTTTTCTGCAGCTTTAGATGAAACAGTGCTTTTCTGAACAAAAAAAAAATTTTTAAACAGTAATTGGGATGAAAGAAAGGTAGATCATTTCTTTAAAAATATTTAAATAACTCCATAAATTTATGTAGTACTTTACAAGACTTAGTCTAAGACCTTTGAATAGTTTTTATCACACACCCATTTACTGTCATTACATTAATGATATTTTATAGTCCTTTTTTATCCGATAGGTATATGGGACTACTGCAGCCATGGTGCAAGCAGGCATAAATCCATCAGTGGCAGAAAGAATGCCCTATGCCAGGGGTCGGCAACCTTTCAGAAGTGATGTGCCGAGTCTTCATTTATTCACTCTAATTTAAGGTTTCGCGTGCCAGTAATACATTGTAATGTTTTTAGAAGGTCTCTTTCTATAAGTTTATAATATATAACTAAACTATTGTTCTTTGTGAAGTAAATAAGGTTTTCAAAATGTTTAAGAAGCTTCATTTAAAATTAAATTAAATTGCAGAGCCCCCCGGACCGGTGGCCAGGACCCAGGCAGTGTGAGTGCCACTGAGAATCCGCTCGCGTGCTGCCTTCGGCACCCGTGCCATAGGTTGCCTACCCCTGCCCTGTGCTATGGCTGGATTTGACTCTGGATATGCACCTGCCATTATAATGTGGACCATTCTTGGGTGGAAAATCAGTTGTCAGTAACTCTATTTTGAGCAGGGGACGTGAAGAATAATTAAGCCAAGGAATTTAGGTAGAAAGAGTGCATAGTAATTACTTAAGATGGCTACCCACTCAACCATTTGTGAGAAGTGCCATGGAGCCTGTAATGACCACAAGTGGAAAGCAGACTGAACAAGTGGGGACAATTTGCTGATGTGAAAATTATAGATTGGCTTTACATGTAACCCCCCCTTTTTTTTTTTTCTTCACTAACACATCCATTTGCTCTAGGCCCTTTCCCTCCTTTTGGCATTGTGGCACCTTTGTGGCTGAGTGAGGCTACTGGCTTTGTGTTTATTTGCACTATCTACTCTACACCATAGAAAACAGTAGCTCTTCACTGAAATCTGTGTCACTTTTCGAGTGGTGCAGACAGTGTGCAGTTGTCCCAAGGACTGTAAAAGAAAAATGCACATTTCTTCCTAGAGACATAAGGAACCTCAGACCTCAGGAAGAGTGCAGCTGCAGAAGCATCAGGATCACAGTAGGAGCATCCTCCTTTACAACACAGCTGCGGCTCATGCAGATCTCAGTATGCATCTTGACAACTCATACCTACATGGACTTCAGGGAAATTAGTACCTAGTTCTTAGCACCTTTCATCAGTAGCTCTCAAAGCTGTGGTACAGAGAGGCGAAGTGACTCACCCAAGGTCACACAGCAGGCTAGTGGCACAGCCAGGAATAGAATGTAGGTCTCCTGAGTCCCAGTCCTGTGCTCTAGCCATTAGGCCACACTGCTTTGCTCAGAAGGAAAGAAGTGAATTGGGAATGATTCACCTCCAAGGATATTAGTTGGCCTCTCTATGATAAAATAACCTCACAGATAGTCACTAAACATGCTCACAGTCCCTATGCACAGTATTAAAATTAAGGCTATACATTTTATTTACACTTTTGATATTTGCTTTTGTAAATTTCTGCTTGAGTGGAACATCCCAATGTTGTCAGACTCTTCAGTATGAAATAACATGGGAACCAATGGCTGCCAAACACTCATACTAGCTTCACACTCTGAGGTGTGTGTCACTGGGAAATGTGTTGCCACAGGTTAAAAAAATAATCAAAGGATGGCTTGTGATTAAGCACAAATTATCTTTCTCCTGTTAAATTAGATACACTAAAGACATGGACATTTAAAAAAAAAGTCCTGTGTTTAATGTGGCTAAGGTCACATTACTCATTAATAAGGAAAACTTAGGCCTTACTATCAGTTACAACAATCTCAGACACCAGAAATATCTATCCAAGTCTTATCATAACCCATAATTTGTCCACCTGAACTCCTTGAACATACTGATCTTACTTATTACATTCATATACAAAAGCATTTCTAGAGTCAGTGGCTCTGACCTCTCAACCCCGTACCAGGTAGGGTTGCAACACCTCATGTAACCTCCAGGAATATGTCCACCTAGAGTTGGCAACCCTCCCTGATACTGAATCTCATAACTCATCAAATCCTGTTTTACGAGACTTTGAAATTGTGTCTAATGGTCAGCTAGGAATGCTGAACCTGATTAAACATCTTCAGTCTGATCACAAACTCTGCTCTCAATTCCATTGGGGGTAATTCCATTGTCTTCAAAGAGTTATTCTGGATTTAAACGATTTTACTGAGATCAGAATCTAGTCCCACGTGAGAACAGCAAAAATTCAGGTCCTACAGTAGAACCTTATTTTAGGAGGTGCTGAGCACTTCAATTCTAAATGAAATCAATGAAAGTTGGGGGGTGCTCAGCACCTTGTAATTTAGGGCCTCAAATTGGGTACCCAAAGCCAAAGGCACCCAAAAGAATGGATGTTTGAAAATGTTGATCTAGCTTTCTTTTTTCTTTGGGAAGTCCCAGCTCCTGTTCCACTTGCACCACTTCAGACAAGAACACCTTTAATGTATTGTTTCTCTCTTCCTTGCCCAGTGGCTGTAATCCAAAACCTGTTAATCCCCTGCTGAAAGAGCAGAGAGGATAGTCTTCTTCAGAAGCTAGTAGCAGTTCTGGTTCATAATGCAGGCAGAGCCGACAAGAGCAAAAATGAAATCTGACCATATCCAATCAAAGGTCATCTCCAGCTGCATATCCCATTAGTCAGGAGGCAAAGATGGTCAATTATGATTTACAGTAATCTGAAATAAAGCTCTGGTGCTTGCCTTGGAAGAGATGCCAAGTTTAGTAATGGATGTAACAGAATTACATGTTAACTCGGTCTATATTTGTTTCATAAATGCAAAAAAGCCAACAGGAAAGCAATGAGCCCCCGATGAGCTGTACCTTTCAGAAGAAAAATGACATTTTGTTGGACAGGGCCCTTGTTCTTTTCTCTATTAACTAAGATCACACAGTTTGACATTCATTCCCAAGGGTCGGTAGCATCTTCCTTCTACTGGATTGTGTGTGCGCCCACACATACAACCACAAATGGCCAATTAACCTATATAGTGTATACATAAAGGAGTGATTAACAAGCAGATATAACAATTACCAGTCTGGACAAAGGGCTGGAGCAGTGCGACAATTGTACACATGAGCAATCTTACTACTTTATAGGAATGAGGAGTATTCATGCCAAAAACTCCTGCTCTCTGCATCATGTATTTTATTAGACAGAGGAAAATTAGGTGCATGCCTTTTTTAAACCAGTGACATAAAACACCTTGCTTTTTTTCACTCTGTCCAGAAGTCTAAAGTAGACTGTTAGCTTTTAACATCAGATCAAAACAAGTATATTAAAGTGGTGTTTTGATAGAGATGTCAGTCCATCTGATAAATAGCAAGAAGAGAAACAATTGGAGGAAAAATAGTAATATATGCCATATTTCCACAGTATGCATTTGATTAGCACAGCTCTAGTATGGCTTTAACTATATCACTGGACTGTCTAGTATTTGTGTTTTCTGACAGGAATGGTTTTATGTTTACGTGCTGTTTTGGCTTTTTTTTTAATCTAGTATCTTAAATAACAGTCCATCAAATGTGGCAAGAAAAATAAATTACTGTTTATGACTGTGTGATACTGTGATTACTTACTGTCTGGGTATATGCAGTATGCCAAAAGATTAACCACTGTGACTGGCTAAGAAGGTCAATACTGAAGCTGAGATTTGCAAAGCCACTTAATAAATTAATGGGAATTGGGCATTCATATTTCTTAGACAGTTTGGAAAATCTCAGCATACATGTTTATTATCCCCCAGATTAACCACTACATGCTAGCAGGCACAACTATTAACAGACCTTTATTCTCATTCCGCCATGCTAAATTAGATCACCAGACTGAAATTTACTAACCTTTTTTTTCTTAATCTCTTTTCTGTACAGCCATATATTTCCAACCTTAACATTTTCCTGCTACTCTGTTGGTTTAGTCTACTCCTTGTTCAGAGAAGATGACTAACCCAAGGGCTAGTGTTCACATCTTCTAGCTGTGAATTGCCATTTCAGCTAATTCATTCATTCAAGAATTAAGTAATTAATAGAAACGCTCATCTCGATTTCAGAGGAAATTAATCTACCATGATGAAAAGTTTCCCGAAATCTGTATAAAAAGCCATCTGACTGGAGCTGGAAAATCAGCCCAAACATGAAAGCTATTAATTGAACCCTTATGCCAGTTAGTAACTCTCTGACAATGAAAGTTATTGAAGCAAATGAACACTCAGCAACTGCCAGAGGTTTTAGTCCAGCCCCTTGGTCATGTGCGAGTGCTGATAAATTACCAGACCCATGACTCTGCCATTTTGGCCTCTGATTCGATTACTTTAAAATGTTCCTGGCAGGTCAGTTGTTGTTGTTTTAGGCTGTTGACAATACCAGTAATATGTGCCTGATTGTGATTTCACACCTGTGCAAATCAAGAGTAGTTCCATTGAAGTCAATGGAGTTAGACCAGTGTAAAACCAGTGTAGGTAAGTTTAGAATCATGCCTGCTCTCATTAGTGGCAGCCCAAAATTCTACTGCTTATCAAAACAAGGGTGGCATGGATGACATCAAAAGCTGTCCACGTTCCCAGGCATACTCACCCTAGGAACAAAAGAGATGCCCCATAAGGACTATGTAATCTTTAGGTGAACTTTTCCAATATTGCACAATATCTCATGAAAGAACAGGTTAGACGTAAGCCATTACTTCTATAGGATGGAAACAATACTTCATGGGCCCAGTCATTTGAATTGGCATTAGTATCACATTTGTATTTTGGGTTATAGATATGTATCTATGTCTGTATTACAAAACTTGTGCTATGCTTCTGGGTGATGCCCCTGGACAGCTTGGGCATCAGCTCGGCCTAGCCTGCTTGATGGCCCATTAAGGACCATCAGTTATACAACTGACCCATTGAGAGAAGTCAGAGGATACACCTTATGACTCAGCAATGCATGCAAGGGCATGCCTATGGACAGAAAAGGCTTTCAAGCCATGTTCTGGGCAGTTTGTGTCTGAAAGAAAGGAAGCACAAGACTGTAAAAGGCAGCTGCATCTTCTCCATTTTGTCTTCAATCCTGCTTCTTACCTCTAGAGGAACTTTGCTACAAACTGACATAGGTGCCAACTTTTCTCGGCGCCGGTGGGTGCTCGACTCTTCCCCCCCGGCCCGGGCCAGACTAACCCCTGCCCCGCCCCCATTCCAACCCCTTCCCCAAATACTGGCCCCAGCCCCGCCTCTTCCCTAAGCACGCTGCATTCCCGCTCCTCCTCCCCCTTCCAGTGCTTGCAGTGCAAAACAGCTGTTTTGCGACAGCAAGTGCTGGGAGCAAGGGGGAGAAGCAGAACACCCACCAATTTTTCCCTGTGGATGCTCCAGCCCGGGAGCACCCACAGAGTCGGCGCCTATGCAAACTGAAGTTCTGAACAAAGGACTGAATGACCCATCCAAGCTGTGGATGTACTCCAGAGGGACTTTCAAGCCAGCAAACTCACCAATACTGCTAGGAATCTGATATATGGACTTTGAAGTCTTTGTATGTATGTGACTGCTTTGCCATTTAACATCTGTCTTCTTGTTCTTTCTTTTTTCTTTCTAATAAGCCTTTAGTTTTAGACACAAAAGGATTGGCTGGTAGTGTGGTATTTTGGGTAAGATCCAAATCTATACAGACCTGGTCATATGGCCAGGAACAGCACCAGGGTTTTTGCCGCCCTAGGCGGCAGTGCTCCTCCTCTGAGCATTCGGCTGCAGGGGGTCCTTCTGCTCCGTGTCTTCGGGGCACTTCAGCGGCAGGTCCTGGAGCGAGTGAAGGACCCACTGCCGAATTTCCGCCAAAGACCTGGAGCGGAAGGACCCCCTGCCGCCGAATTTCCGCCGAGGACGGCAAAATGCCGCCCCCCAAATCCTGCCGCCCTAGGCGACCGCCTAGGGTCGCCTAGTGGAAGCGCCGGCCCTGCATGTGGCTGACCCTTTGGGGTCAGAAGAACATTTTGTATATGTGAGCAGAGTTTAAAATAACTTCTCACTGTACTGGACCTAGGTGCTGATTGGGAACCAGAGATTGGAATGCAATAAAGAGGGTTGTGTGGTTTTTCTTGTTTGTTTGTTTGTTTTGCTTCTTGATAACTAGTGTGGGGGATCAGAAGCACAGTTTGTGACTGGTTGGGAGGTTTAACTTCAGTATTACCCACCAGTCTTGGCAGTATCTGCTCTCCCTTTGTAGCCTGCCCTGACCTTGGCATTACCAGTAAGAGCTGCATTGGGCACCCCAGGTCACAACTAATATTACTTTAAAATGTACTCCCCTGGAATTATATGAGGATTCCATGTTGCAGGTACTTGGAGCGTAACTGCAAGTAGTCAGTGTTTATTGATGACTAAGGCCCCATGCTGCAAGCTGCTCTATGCAGGCAAACCCCTAAACCTTCAATGAATCCTAATGAAGTAAATGGCGCCATATGGACACGGGGTCTGCCCACACAGAATTGTTTGCAGGATTGGGGATCCAGTTTCCACAAGCTTTTAATGCCTTTTGTGTTTTTGTTTCAGAGCCCAAGTGGGAATGTCCACATGGTTATTTTTAGTGACATATCATGAGCCTGAGTCTGTAGACCTGGGTTCTGAGACTCACTGACACAGGCTGTGTTTGCAAGGTAGGTGGTACCGTGTGGGGCAAGACAGGAAAGGGATATCCCATTCCAAACATGGCACAGGGGAGAGGGAATCACTCAACAAAATGAAAATCACATAAATCCATTATTAGGGGAAAATGTTATAGTATGTAAATGACACTTTTTTTTTTTTTTTTGCTTCAGTAATTTTTAGGCATTATTATAATTTCATCATAATTAAATAGCATAATTATACTATATCCATCAGCTTCAAAACATATTTCAAGACAAAGGTTTTTATTTTAGTTTCATTATATAAACAGAAATAAAAGAAACTTAAAAATGGAGGATAATGTGAAAGGGAAATATTGGATAATGAGACTCAGAGATGAGCTCTTCTTTCCTCTATCCTGGTTTTAGAAAACAGAGAGAGACTGAAAGAGAGAGAGAACTGGTCAGAGCACAACAAACATGTGTAACACTTCACCTTCCAGTTACATTTTATTCTATATGCAGGAACAAATATAGCTAGAGCAGAACTCAAAGCTCAGTCACTTCTCTCCATTATTGGTCCCAAAGTCTCTTCATTTTGAAAGGATTAATCACATTGAAGTTTGGAATGTTAAGCAGCACTACTAGCACCAGGCAGATACTGCAAATAATCTTCATGAACATCCATACAAATAAAAACCAGGCATTTGATGTAATGATCAACGTTGACCCCCTTTTTACTTGCCTTTCACAAACAGTTGTGGGATATATGTTTTTCAGAAGAAAGTTAGCAGAAAGAGTGTCTCTCCAATATCTATGTGAATATGTATTTACAGGAATAGACACACCAGAGGTGTTCATCTGCACATCTTGCAAAATCTGTATAAATTTAGGAGTAGAGCTGCGCAGTTTTCATCCAAAACTTTTTTCAGCCAAAAAAATGCATTTTTGGCAGCAAAGAAATTTGCAAATTTGCATCAGTTTTATCAAATTGTTCGTGTCCCCTCCCCACCTCCAAAAATTCTAAATGTTTTTTTACATTTTTTTATATTTTTTTTAGTTCATTTTGTTCTGAAATTTCCTTTAATTTTGTTTTTAAAAATTCAAAATCATTGAATACTCAGCATAGAAATTAAATATTTTGTTTTGAGTCAAATGAAATGTTCTGTTCCACTCAAAATTAAAGTGTTAACTTTCTGATTCCCCCAAAACTTGTTTTTGGTGTGACCCAAAGCAATTTTTTATTAGTATTATCTTTGGAATTAGCACTGTACTGCAAAATCTGTTATTCGCACAGCTTTCTGTAGGAGCCAGTCAATCAATGGGGACAGAAATAATACCATGTGACTTAGGTAGCCATCACACAATACAAATAGCAATCAGTGCTTTGTAATTTATGAATAATTTGGTAGCAATAATGCTGAAATAAATGGCTTATATAAATATGTCAAATAATTTCTAACAACAAACAAATGTTGAGTGAATGTTGTACATAATAAAATAAGGTAATGAGAAAAGCAGTAAATGTAAGGTGTAAATTAGATAGTGTGCACTGAATGGGACCGAAATCCACTCACTGAACAGATAGGATACCAACAAGTTAATGCTGAAAGTACCATGTGCAGATTTCCTCTTCTGTTCTAATATGTTGTTGCAAATAAATATTTCACACCTGTCTCGTTACCTTAATACTATCCAGACAGAACATTGCAGAAGGCAGGGATCCTGCATGAGTAATAGTATATGGTCACATAATTAAACACTGCAACTTAGGCCCCAATCCAGCAAGGCTGGGATTTTCAAAGGGAGTTAGGTGCTCAATTTCCATTGGGTTTTTTTATGAGATTTAGGAACCTAGCTCCCTTCGGCCCCTTTGAAAATCCCACCCAAAGCATTTAAGCACATTTAAATTTAAGCACGTGTGTGGTTCCACTGAAGTCAATAGAACTTCTTGAATGCTTAAAATAAAGCACATGCTTAAGTGCATTGCTGGACTGGGGCTTCTGGAGGTGTATGTATGGCTACATTGATAAATAGATAATTTCAAGGTGTTTTTTTAAAACATCTGTCCATTGCTTTAGGCAACTTTCCAAACTCTACTGTGTTTATCCACCATAATAATGATCCCACCTGTGACCAACCTCTAGCTCTCAACCTATCCCAAATGCTTGAGAAAAATGATGTGCTTTGCAGAGTTCCTGGACACTAGTCTGCCAGAGCTTGGGTGTGTTAAAACAAGGTGAGAGTGAAAGTGCCCAGCCAGCAGGCCCATCCTCTTTTAAACCAGGGGACTGCTTGCTCAGGTATCAATGCTAATCGCAGCAGTAGCACACACAGAGAGACTGTATTTAAGGTAAACAGAGTGAAAGAGGGTAGATGAGGTAATATCTTTTATTGGAACAATTTTTGCTGATGAAAGGTACAAGCTTTCAAGCTACACAGAGCTCTTAGGGTCTGGAGAAGGAAATCAGTGTGTCTCTTATCCTGGGACCAACACAGCTACAACACTGCAAATGATAGAGAGACCGTCTAAGATAAACAGGTGCCAAACCATTTAGGGCTGCTTAAATAAACTCTATCTTATCTCTTATCTCTCAAAATTTTATACTGGTGCCCATCCTCCTAGTATCAGTGTCCTCAAGGTGAAATCGATAGCAATAGTGAAATCCTTAGTGGACTTCCTGGAGTCTCTGACTCTGCTTCCTTTTCACTACTTTGCTTTGGCTAGTGGCTTGGTTAATATTTTAGACTTTTATTATTATTTTCCCTTTTTTTTCTTTTTGGTTGGTAGGTGTTTCTTGGGTAGGAGGAGGGGTGTCCGTGTTGGGAGTGTCATTCTTATTGTGGAAAGACCACTAACACTGCAAACCCCACCTTAAGGCTAATGGGCAGCCAGTGCAGGTGAGAGAGCACTTGCATAATGTGCTGTCTGTGTGAAGCACCACTTAAGGAGGCAGGCAGCTGTGTTCTAGTTTCAGCTTCCAAACAGTTACAGGGTGTAGTCTGCATGATAGTGGTGTTACTCCTTTTGACCCAAGCAGTTAGTCAAATTCTCTTGTGAGTTGTTCCAGTAAGGAGGAGAAATTGTTGACAGAGGCAGGTATTTTTATGCAGTTTTTATTTATTTAACATTATACATCAAGTCCAGTTTCCCAGAACACAGAAGGAATCTAGCAATAGGAATCAATTCCTCTGCTCACAGTTCTAAGCCTACCTTGCCAGCAATGCTCTGTGCCAAAAATCTTTCTCTTAGGACCACATTACCAGCACGTCTGTTACTGTCTGCTTGGCTTTCTGGCTTCTTCTACCTCTTTCCTGCTACTCTCTCTCACATACAGTCCCTGCCCACATAGTTTGAATTCCTGATCAGACTCATATATCCCTGTTTTGGGTGGTGACATGCTTAACTCTCTCTTACAGTTATCTTAAAATTATGAAGGGTGATAGTTAAACGGTTTAGTCTTGAGGTGACAAAAACGTGGATAAGTTTAGCAAGGTCAAGACAAAAAAAAAGTTGCAGTGTTTATAATTACCTGTAATTAAATTAAAAATTACTTTTGAATCAAAGATTAACCAAAATACTTAGGAAAACGTAGGTCTTTTTCTACAAACACAGAGGATTATCTGAGCACTTACTAGTCAAGTCTGATATTTTGTTACCCACTGCTGACCAGTTCAGTTCAATGTATTGCTGTCCTTTCTCACTCCAGGGGGAAAAAAATTCCATGATCTCAAGAGAATTCCTGGTCCTACTCCAGTTCCTAGTGCACAATTGCCACATCACAAAAATCATATCACTATCCTAAAGGCTGTGTTTATCATTATTACAAATGTCAGTGACTTTGCACTCTTGTTGGCAATCTCCCTGGGAAGGCTAAGGACTAAGAATGGAGACAGAACTAACTTATCTATCTAGTTACTTATGTGATCCTCCTCACCACAGTATCCAAGGTATCCACAGTATCTCATCTATAGGGTGGGTCCCTTCAGGGTAGGGTTTAGGCACACTGATAGGAGAGAATGGCATTGTCCATGCTCTCCACCTGGTCAGTGGAGAGAGGACTTTATTCTCCAAGGCTATCAATCTAGCAGCTCGGAAGAGCAGTAAATTCTTTTTACTCTCACACTCACAAATATGTCTCTGCCAAAAGAATCTGTAAAGTGGATATATAAACTGATCACCCCAAATCTTTTTACTTTTAATCTCCTTTCCAAGGCTATTGCTAGTCAGCATTACCATGAACCCATCAGAATATTTTAAATAATAAGCTCTGTCTTGAAAAGCTGAATTTAAAATAAGGGGAGAAAAAAGTATCTTCAAACCAGATGCCGCAACTGCTCACAAGGCAGCCTATAATTCAAACCTGGATACCCTCAGGCATGCTATGCATACATCTATATTTTAGGATAATGGTCCCACAATAAAAATACTGTGCGTGGTTTTGCCCGAAGCTCCTGTACCATTTATACACAACACATGAGGGTTCTGTCACTTGTAAGTAGGGGTCAGGAACCTGCCTGGGTGGAGGAGGCAGAGCCAGTGCTTCCCTGAAATCCTTCCTTGTGCCAGGAAATGTCACCACACCCACAGCTTCTAGATTTGAGCCAAGGTGTTCCAGGGGCACAGTCTGTCACACAAGGCATGCCTGTGGAAAATAGTTTTATAAAGTATATCCCGTTTCTTTCATCTTTCATTCCTTATTGGTGAAAAAAAAATCAAGGTAGTTCGTTATGAGGGGAAAAATAGAGTTTTTGTTCAGTATCCAAAACTGAAAGAGCCAAAAGCAAACTTTTGATTTTTCACATATTGCAGACTGGTCAAGGCAGGGTTTATTTCCACTGGGTTAACCAGCGGATAATTAAAATTTGACCCTGTTGGCATAAATCAATCCTCTTGATGGAGTGACATGAGAGAGAAAGATAGAGAGAAAAAATACGCAGAGGCTTCCAGCTCAAGTATTACCTGCAAAAATATTCAACCACTGGTTGTTTCTGGTACATACTTTAATTTGTGTTTGATTAAGTAATCACCCCCACCATACTTGCTTATAAACTCTGGTATTTTGTAATTAGAAATTGAATCTGTTTGAGCCTACCAGTATACTGTAGAACAACTAATCACATTTTATTACCTCACTTCAAGTATAATTGTATCTCCGGCCAAAAAATCAGGTTCAGAAAAATGAAGATTTTATTTTAAAAGAATTAAAATGAAAACATTGTAGGATTGTTCTGGTTTGTGATCATGTTACTGATTATTGTACTGGGGATGAAGATCCAAGCTAGTTGTTCCTTTTCAATAAGCAATCCTATCATCTGTCTCATATCAGCTCCCCCGGAAAGTGTCCAGATTCATTTGATTTTACAGTCTATACATTCTGTAAAGATCTTGAATATCTTCTTGTTTGCCTCAGATGTATTTTGAAACTGTAAGTTCAATGGCTTTCTCATTCTCGTTTTCAGTGGAGGCTGAAGATATCTGAGAAGTCGGTATGCATAACTGATACACACAGGTACCCTTGGAGATAATATGCAGCAGTGGGTAAAAAAAAAATCTCTCTAGTATATGACTGACTACAAATGGACAGGAAAAATCTATGTGTTGCAGACAGAAGCCACAATTATTTTATGAATCAAATGCAGGCGCGGGCACATATGCAAAATGGAGCTGGGATTAGAACTCCTGTCCTTGAGCACTAAAACACACAAGACTTCCTTTAATTTAATGATAAAAATCCAGGTAGTCATTAATAGTAGTAGCAGATCTCTTATCCTTTGTGTCCTAGCCATAGAGGTAGGGTTACCACCTTTGAAATGCAAAAAAACCAGCAACTCTCTGTCCCCCCAACAAGGCAAACTTGCTGCAACCTTACCCAACCCCCAACACGAGACAACTCCACAACACCCTCTCTCCCCACTCCGCTTAACTGCTACTTATAGTATTTAGAGAGATGTAGTCTGTTTCATTTTGCCAGCTGTCATTAAATGTGCAGCTTCTGACACAAGCTTTTTTCCCCCAGGGATAGTAGGATCACTTGCACCATCGCCCATATTTTCCATTATTTAATACACCTTGCACGTCTCCTTACTCTCACATGACTCAAACCCTCTCTCGCACAAACGTGGCACACTTGCATGTTGATGGGCAGACAGCTGCTGTATCTTCAACAGTTTTGATCTGTTATCGCTTTAACTACGGAAGTGGGAACGCTGCTTCTGCATCTTTAGCTGGACACAGAAACTTTTAACATTAGATATCTCAGTGTATTGTGATGATAATAATGCAAATCTTTCGACCCACGTAAAAAAAACAAAATGATGGATTATTTTTCTGGCAACTAGCAAATCCATAAAAAACCCTGGCCAGGCTGGTCAAATACTGGCCAGGTGGTAATCATACATAGCGGGCGACATCACTGAATCTCTCATACATACAAAGTTAGTAAACTGGATACTTCCCCTATTAGACAAGGCTCAGGTGGCATATCCTAGCTTCACAGGTTTAGATGCCATCAGTAAAGAATCTATGGACTGAAAACTATGTTCTATAGACTGTGGATCTGTGGTCATCAACACTAGATTTGAACTCCCCTGAATATTTCACAGAAAGATACACAAGGAGCTGAGACTAGAAGCCTGGTGAACTTCAGAAGCTCAGGATTAGCTTTGTCTAACCTGGTGGAGAGGGAAGTATGTATTTAGTGTGAGGTCTTCATTGCTGCTCTGGCCCCTTTATGCTGAGCAAAAGGGATGGAGTGGCGTAAAGAGGGCTATAAAAGCCCTGGTTCCGGCTAGGAGAAAATTCCCCTGGTGTAGGCACTGTGGAAGACAATTGTAAAAGCCCCCTGGGCGTGCAGCAGGAGATGGATGGGAAGAGGCAATGCTGTGTCCCCTTGGGTTGGGGAGGATGCTGTTACTTAGGCCCCCATGGCTCTCCAAGTTACACCAGGAACTGCTTCAGTCCATGAATCTGGCAGGTGTAAATCCCTCCCTCCTGAACTTCATGTTCTTTGCTGTGCCTCTTAGAGTAAGATTCTGTCCTATACCTCTTAGTGCACTAGTTTCCCATTTATTGGCAAATGATGTTGTTCTCTAGTGGCTATCCCACAGAGAGGATATGAGATCCAACAATTGCAAGAGGTCTCCTTTAGTTCAAGTGGCAGAAGTCTGGTTTTGGAGCTGATAAGCTCAGAAGAGTTCCATTTCACATTTGTGTCTGTAAACTTTGTAATTTCATGTCTGCTGTTTTGCAGTACATTGATTCATTACAGTTTCTCATGCTTGGCTTCAGACTTTGGATTGCTGCACATAAATAGTTGCTTCTAATTGTTTTAATTTTGTGTGTTATACACATACAGCTGTTTTTAACTAAGATGGAGACAAACATAGTATGAATTATTGTCTAGTAGCCTGACCTATGCAACATACCAAGCAGCTCTACTGACTTTGATTGGAAGTTAGTTAGCATTATGCAGGATAAAGTCATCGCAGATTCGATTCCAGGCTGTATGGCAGCCTTGCTTGGAAAGCCATCTAAATTTTATATGTACCTCAGTTTTCCTTTGTAAAATGGGGGTATAAATGAGATATTTTGAGGATATATTAACTCATGTTTTTAAAACACTTCAAGATCCCTAGATGATAGGTGCTATAAAAGTGCCAAGTGTCATTATTTATTTTATATTGATGATATTTCTGTATTTTATTCTCAATTCTGATTGGTTGAAACAACATCTTGTAACTAACTTGGGTTGTTGGGTTTTTTTTCTGGTGGGTCTTTTTTTTTTGTTCTTTTGGCTGGAAAATCACTCTAGTGTATTTAAAAGAAAAAAAGCTGGCAATATACCCAGAATTCATATATTCTTACCACTATTCTCACAAAATATATATAAGAATAATAAGATAAATAGTTTTAAACAGCTGGAAATTGTTGTCCTTTGGAAAGAGAAAACCTTAATCGTGAAATAATTCCCAGAGCTGGATATTATCATTTTAAGTAATACATCTGTCCCTTGGGCAATATATACTAGTATTGAATTATACTGCTATTATTGAATAAGTGCAGTTATATCAGTTGTTTACAGCAATACTATCAATTGTCAAACATCTACAGAGTCTGATCTGAAACCCATTGAAATCAATAGGAACATATTCATTGACTTCAGTGGGCACTGAATCAGGCTCAAGAAATCTACAATTTAACATCTACAATAGGCAGGACACTGAATGTTGTCTGTGTTATATAATGGAAGGCAATAGCTTTAAACAACTGTTCTGAAAGCATTTTCCAGTCATTGCTTGACAATAACTATCACCATTTCTTCATTAGGCTTTTTGTGTGTGTGAATAAAAGTGCTGGGGACATGTTACATTGCCAGCATATTGTCAACAGAAGGATCATGTGGCTTTATTTTAGTTAGTATTAAAATTAGTGGGTGAGGTAGTGTTTATGTCCTTGGTTGGAAGACACAGTCCACTTCACATGACATGTGAAGTAACTAATTTGACACTCTTGGTCTCTTGAATGATCAATAGTTTTTTTAAACTAATAATTGGCAACCAGTTGGCTGGGGAAAACCCATAAAGAAGCCTTATGACAGGATAACTCAGACAGCATAGTACGTTTAGGGCCACACTTTCAGCGGAGCTCAGCTCTTATTCAGGCACCTAAATAAGCGATCAGATTTTCAAAAAGCATTCAGCAGAGTGGGTACTGAGCTCATTTGAAAATCTAGCCACAAGTGGCCCAATGAGTGCTGCAGGGGGCTGAAAATTTTTGAAAATCTGGCACCTATTCTGGATACTAAGCACTTGAAAAACCAGGCCATGAGCTCTTTTTAAAACGTGGCTCTCCTTGCCCCTGATTCTGCCAAATCCTAAGTGAGGACTATGAAGTGCTGAGGACATCAGCTCCCACTGAATCTGATGGGAGTCACTCAGCACTTCACAGAAGCTGGGGCCCTGAGAGTTAAAACGAAACTGAAAAATGCTGGCTTTGAAACACTGGATTAAATTCTCCTCTGAGTTGCACCTGTTCAACCCCTGGTGTCCCTGAGAGCAAAACTTGACCTACTTAAACTTGTTCCACATTTTGGGCTAAATCCTTGCAACAGTTCTACAGGGTGGATCTCATCTCAGTGGCAGAAATGAAGGCTTATTTTGGCAGCAGTGCAAAAGGAGTGAATGTTTCCATACTTCAAATAATGTTTTGCATCAGCTGCATACTACGTCCCCATTGGGGCAAACTGATCTCCAAAAGGGCAGTGTTTTGGCCATTAAAAGGGTGTTTCTAGCCAAATCACCCCTACAGTACTTTAGATTCTATTGTCCTAACACTGGCTGAAATTAAAGCCATATGAGATGCAAAAGTTACTCCACCCCTTAGGTGGAAAAATTATCCTCAACATCCTCTTGAACTCTGGAGCCACTAGGGAGAGGAATGGACATACAGTTTGTGCTGTGTATCCCCCCAGCTTTGCCAGTGTAAAGTTCTGAACGAAAACATTTGCGTTCCAGCTCACAGCGTGGAGTTAGGACAATCCCATATCAAGTAAAAATTGTTTGGCAGTTATCACTTTGCTCCCACATTTCATGAAACGTGAAGGGAATTCATGCTTTCTTTGCCCAGGTCAGCACTCTGAAATCAAAAGATTAGAGATGCTTCTTGTCAGGAATAGACTCAAAACCATAGATAAATAATATATGGGATGACCAGGTTTCTTTTCACTGCTTTTGAATACCCTATGGAAACACATCATGCAGGAAACTGTTCGCCCACAACGTGAGAAGGTCATCAGCCCTTTGTGATCTGTTGGCGTTATGACAATTAAATGACAGACATATCAGACAACTGCTTTCTTACTGCTGAGTGCCACTATCTGCCAGATCAGAATCGTCTTACCACAGCCAGAAAGTAGGTGCGTGATATGCAAGTAATTTTGCTGAACGTATGCAAAGTGCTCAAGCATTATACAGATTCTGTTGCCTTTCTTGATTTTGAAACCAACTTCTTCACCCAAATCCTTAGCCAAAGTAGTTGGCTTGGGCAGTGAGTGCCATGGCAGGTGGATACTGCAACAGGGAATCTTGCCTCCAGGCTATGGCGTTGCTGTGGTAGTGGCTATGGCCCTAAATCACAATTCAACCAAGTGCTTAAGCACATGATTAACTTTAAACATGTACTTAAGTCCATCCCTGTTCAGCAAAGCACTTAAGCATATGCTGAAGCATGAGTGTGTGAGCTAGTCCCATTGAAATTAATGGGATTTAGGCATGTGGTTACAGTTCATGTGCTTAAGTGCTTTGTGAATTGGGACCCTAATGTGTCCTCTCCACAGAGGGTAGGTGGATGGGAAGATTCAAGTAGCAACATGTCATTAAAGAGTGAGATTCTATTGTCATGTTACAATGCAATGCTGTCTTATCTTCTGCTTTAAAAAGGCTATGTCATTGCAACCCTGTAATGTAGCTCCTGGACATCACAGCTGTAAAAGTCATTTTTGCACATTGTAGGTGCTACTAAAAACTGGACGTTTCTTATGTATGTGGTATAGTATACTGGACTATCTGCATTGTTTTCTGTACAGAGTGGATAGACTATGCAAATTTCCCAGTAAGAGTAAAAAGGGGAAGACTTTCTAAAGTACAAATGGCAGTTACGTGCCAAATTCCCGTGGGGCTTTAGAAAATCTCCTGCAGCAGCACAGGAGGCTGGAAACGGGCATTTGAGTGGAGGTCTGTTGGAGGAGAAGGGAGGGGGCAAGCCACTATTCCTAGGGACAGTGCATAAGTTCTTGAGTGTTTCCTTGCTTGCTGGGTATGATGTTTGGGGGCTTTTTTAGTTGGCAGGGCTGGTTGGAGGCAGTATGCTATAAGAGAAGCAGAGCCTCACAGCAGAACCCTGATTAGGGATGGGCTTCCCCAATTAGGGGGCCTATAAAGGCAGCCAAGCAGCCAGCCAGTGGCACAGGAGCCAGCAAACAGAGCTGGAAATGGGGGAGTCTGAGTGGAAGCTTGTGGAAGGGATAGGTATGGTGTTCTGGTTTTGGGGTGTGGGTGTGTTCTCATTTTTTCTCCTTAACAGGAGTTTAGGTGGAAAGGCTATGACAGCTACAGAGACAGCCGTGGTAGTGACCCAAGAATGAAGAGGACCAGCTGCGGAAGCTCTGGCTTGTGTGTTATCCTGGAGCAGGTATTGGAAAAGTGCTTCATTTGTATGAAGTGCTGCCTGTTAAAGCTGATGAAAGAGAAGATTGGAGGCTTGGAGATGCGGGTAGAAACTATGGTTGAGTTTTGAAGGGGATTTGAGCAGATGATGGAGGGAAGGTTGGAAGACACTGAAGGGAAAACTCAAGGCTCACAGATGCAAGCTATACTGGAGAACTGTAAGGGTAGACGGCTGGATGAGGAAAGTGGCCAGTGGAAGCATGTGACTAGGAGAACCAGGCAGAGGAAAAGACTGGCTAATGAAGGAGAAACAGAGCTCAGGAACAGGTTTGCTGAGTTGGAAAATGAAGACGGGGCACAGCAGGCAGTAAGAGAAGGCGGGAGTGCAAGAAAGAAGCAGAAAGCGCGAAGGTAAAACAAAATTATGATGACCAACAGGTGGCTTAGGAACTAGAACTACTGGCACAGGAAGTGAAACCAGATATCATAGGGATAACAAACATGGTGGATTAATAGTCATGACTGGAGTACAAGTATTGAAGGATATGTGCTGTTCAGAAAAGACAGAAAAGAGGTAAAGGTGGTGGGAGTAACATTGTATATTAATGATGAGGTACACTGTAAAGAAATTAGAAGTGATAAGATAGAGTCTGTTTGGGTGAAAATCACCTTGGGGAAGAAAGATAGAGGTCCCACTGGGACAGTGTTTGGGGTCTGCTACAGACTCCCAAGATCTGATTTGGATATGGATAGAGACCTCTCTAATGTTTTAAATTAAATAAATACTGCTCGGAATTGTGTGATTATGGAAGACTTTTTAATTTACCAGATACAGATCAGAGAGCAAATGCTACTAATGATAGGGCCCAGATATTCCTGGGATTTGATAGCTAACAGAATTCTTCACTAAATAGTCATCAAACGAAAGAAGAGGTGATGCCATTTTAGATTTAGTATTGATAAATACTGAGTACTTCACAGAAGAACTGGTTGTAGAGGACAGCCTTGGTTCGAGTGATCACGAGCTAATACAGTTTAAAGTAAATGGAAGGATAAACAAAAATAGATCTGCAACTAGGGTCCTTGATTTCAAAGGGGTTAACTTTAAAAAATTAAGGAAATTAGTTAGGGAAGCGGACAGGACTGAAGAACTCAAGGATCTGAATGTGGAAGTGGTTTGGAATTACTTTCAGTCAAAGTTGCAGAAGCTATCTGAAGCCTGCATCCCAAGCAAGGGGGAAAAAATCATAGAGAAGGGTTGCAGACCAAACTACATGAGAAAGCATCTCAGGCAGGCTTTGAAGAGAGAGTAGAAAACCTACAAGGAATGGAAGATGGGATGGATCAGCAAGGAAAGGTACATCTTCGAGACCAGAAGGTGTAGGATAAAGTGAGAACTGCCAAAAGCCAAGTAGCATTGGACCTTCAAAAGGAAATTAAAACCAAAAGAAAAAGGTTCTATAGCCCTATAAATGAAAAGAAAACAAGGAAAGAAGAAGTGGTATCACTAAGCACTAGGATGGGGTGGATATTGAAGATAATCTATGAATGGCCCAACATCTAAACAAATGTTGTGCCTCAGTTTTTAATAAGGGTAATGAGGATTTTAGGAGTAACAGCAGGCTGGCTAATGGAAATCAGGATATAGAAGTAGACATCCAATGTGGAAATCAAACTCAACTTAATTGGACCAAATTGGACAGCCTGGATAATCTCCATCCAAGAATATTAAAGGAACTGGCATATGAAATTGCAAGCCCAATAACAAAGATTTGTAATGAATCTGTAAACTCGGGAGTCATAATCTGACTGGAGAATTGCTAATACGGTACCTATTTTTAAGAAAGGGAGGAAAAAAGTGATCTGGGAAACTACAGGCCTGTTAGTTTGACCTCAATTGTATGCAAGGTCTGGGACATATTTTGAAAGAAAAAGTAGTTAAGGCTATAGAGGTGAATGGTAATTGGGATAAAATACAACATGGTTTTACAAAAGGTAAACTTCTTCGAGAAATCTGACAAAAAAAATTCTCTAGATCTAATCTACCTGGATTTCAATAAGGCATTTGATACTGTTCCACATGGGAAATTATTAGTTAAATTGGAGAGGATGGGGATTAATATGAAAATTAAAAGTTGGATAAGAAACTAATTAAATGGGAGACTATAATGGGTCATACTGAAAGGTGTACTGTCAGGCTGGAGGGAGGTTACTAGTGGAGTTCCTCAAGGATCGATCTTGGGACTGATCTTATTTAACATTTTCATCCATGACCTTGGCACAAACTGAGAGTGTGCTAATAAAATTTGTGGATGACACAAAGTTGGGAGGTATTGCCAATACAGAGGAGGACCAGAATATCATACAAGAAGATTTAGAGGACCTTGAAAACTGGAGTAATAGAAATGGGATGAAATTTAATAGTGCAAAGTGCTAAGTCATGCATTTAGGAACAAACAACGATAATTTGTGCTAAAAGCTGGGGACATATCAGTTGGAAGCGACAGAGAAGGAGAAAAACCTGGATGTATGGTTGATTACGGGATGACTATGAACCACCAATGTGAAGCATCCTTGAAAAAGGCTAATACAATGCTAGGATGCAACAGGCAAGGTATTTCTATTAGATATAGTGAAGTGTTCTGGCCATTATACAAGGCACTAGTGAGACCTCATCTGGAATAGTGTGTGCAATTGTGGTCTCCCCTGTTTAAGAAAAATGAATTCAAACTGGAACAGGTGCAGAGAAGGGCTAGTAGAATGATCCAAGGAATGGAAAACCTACCTTATGAGAGGAGACTCAAGGAGCTTGGTTTGTTTAGCCCTAACCAAAAGGCGGCTGAGGGGAGATATGATTGCTCTCTCTAAATACATCAAAGGGATAAATACCAGGGAGGGAGAGGAGTTATTTAAATTAAGCACCAGTGCTGACACAAGAATAAATGGATATAAACTGGCCATCAACAAGTTTAGGCTTGAAATTAGGCAAAGGTTTCTAACCATTAGAGGAGTGAAGTTCTGGTCTTCCAAGGGGAGGAGTGAGGGCAAAAAAATTAACTGGTTTCAAGACTGAGCTTGATAAGTTTACGGAGGGGATGTTATGATGAGATTGTCTACAATGGCATGTGGTCCATCTGCAACTGCTAGTAGCAAATATCCCACACGGCCAGAGATGGGACACTAGATGAGGGAGGGCTCTGAGTTACTACAGAGGATTCTTTCCCAGGTGTCTGGCTGATAGGTCTTGCCAACATGCTCAGGGTTCAACTTGTTGCTATATTTGGGGTCAGGAAGAAATTTTCCCTCAAGTCAGATTTGTCAGAAACCCTGGGGGTTTTTTTGCCTTCCTCTGCAGCATGGGGCATGTGTCACTTGCTGGTTTGAACTCGAGTAAATGGGGATTCTCTGTAACTTGAAGTCTTTCAATCATGATTTGAGACTTCAGTAACTCAGCCACAGGTTATGGGCCTATTAGAGGAGGGAGGGAGTGAGATTCTGTGGCTTGCAATGTAGAGGAGGTCAGACTGGATGATTATGATGATCCCATCTGGCCTTAAAGTTTATGAGTCTATAAATACTGCAGTATTGTAAATGTCCGTTTTTAAATAAATAAATCAATGTAGATATACCTATCTCATAGAACTGGAAGGGACCCCAAGAGGTCATAGAGTCCAGACCCCGCCTTCACTAGCAGGACCAAGTACTGATTTTGCCCCAGATCCCTAAGTGGCCCCCTCAAGGATTAAATTTATAGTCTTGGGATAAGCAGGCCAATGCTCAAACCACTGAGCTATCCCACTTTTTAAAGGAGCACATTCTATATCCTTTCAGATAAGAGAATGATTTGGATAACTGAGGATGATCTTTATAAAATACACTGGATATGATGGAATATTATACAGTTTCATTGTCATAAGTCTGGAATGTCCAAATTTCTCCTAATTTAGTGACTCATGCTAGCCTTCCCAAACAAGTGATGGATAATGAAAGGAAATGATTTACAGAAAATGTACTATTTAGCCACTGGTACTCATCTTAAGCTAGATTTAGGCACATCTACCCCACCCCAAGGGAAATGCTGAATCAGTTCTCTGGAACATGCACACTACTATACCCATTTAAGGGGTGCAGCATACATCTTCCTGAGAAGCGAGACAGCTCAGAAGAGCAGTGGGCATGGCAGGGAGGCAAAAATAAAGAATCGCAAGTTAATGGAGTTCATGTACCAGGTTGCACCTGGAGGAAGAGCCAGGCTTAAATGAGGATGAAGCCCATCTTGGGAGGGACCAGGAGAGGACTATAGAACAGGAAGTTGAGAGCAAAAGGGGAATCAAGGAGAGAGTCTGCTGTCACTTTTGGAACAGAGAGGAGCAACAGGAGGGTCAAGCAGAAGGCCCAGGGAGGAGAGTTGGCCCTGGGATCCTCTCCTACGTGGAGAAGGGTGGCAGAAAGCCAGGGGAGAGGCTAAGCAACCACAGGGAGTAGAGCTGACTGCAGTGGCAAATGTGGTGTGGTGGCATGTGGGTGGAGAAGGGGACAAAAGTGACAGAAAGCCCTGAGAAGAGGACTCCCACAGTTGGTGCCGAAGACCTGATACAAGGTCTTGGACTTTGTTTTGTTGGCCTTTCTGTTACCTCAGAATGGGTGGACTTAGCGACCTGGCCAGAGGACTGAGTCACAGGAAGAGGCAGATCTTTGGAGGACTAGAGCAGCTCTCCACATGGGGTGTCAGATGGGGAGAGAACCACTATGCCATGTCTCACAGTGAGGAGGTGCTTCAGCGTTGAGACCACCACTTTACACATAAAAATGTAAGGCTCAAGAGGTCATCCAGTCCCTCTCCCTGCCCCTATGCTGAAGTATGACCAAGTATACCTAGACCATCCCTGCAGCTATTTGTCTCACCTATTCTTAAAATCGTCTAGTGCTGGGAATTTCACTGGCTTTCTCAATAACCTGTTCTGGTGTTTAACTGTCCTTACAGTTAGAAAGTTTTTCTTAATATCTAACCTACATCTCCTGTGCCACAAATTAAGCCAATTTAGTTTTTCTCCTAGCCTCTACAGACATAAAGAACAATGGATCACCATCCTCTTTATAGTAACCTTTTAGATATATGAAAACTGTTATGTTCCCCCTGGAAGGCAGCTAACAGGAGAGTTTTGGAGGGTGTAGCTATGGTCTCTATGCTTGCAGGTAGCGGGATTTGGAGAATGATGTGTTTGACCCATATGTGGGTTGTTTGACTGTTTGTTAGTTCTTTGTGCATAGGCAGTGTGGCTGGGCTGTGTCCCCCTGAATAAGCAGCTGAGACAGGTCTGTTTGTAGGTGTCTTGGTAAGGGCCACAAGGCTCTACTTCCTGGAGCTTTGATCAGCCCTGCTGTTTGAAGTCTATGAATAATTAATCATTCCCTGGTGGTGAGAGGTGATGCTGAGCTGAGCTAAGCAGGGAAACCTGGTATAAAAAGTCACGTGGTAGGCAAAAACTAGAGAACCATGAACAGAGGCAGAGAAGAGTTTGGAGAGGGTGTGTGAATGTTATTGCTGATTGTTGTAGCAGCTGCTGCTGCTGCATGGCTAGTTGCTGTTGGCTCTGTCAGCCATTTCAGCAGCCTGTCCAAATCCATCTTTTTTAGACAGTCCATGGGAATAAATGATTCCTTCTCCCCTGCACCTCACCCCAGTTCCCTTTATGTCAGGGGTGATCTAATGCCTGTGTTCTCCACCATCTGTCACAGTTCTCAGACTGCTGATGGATGCCTTCTACTGGACAAGCACTGAAAAATCCTTAGGGTGCCCCCATCTGCCTAAGTAGGAGTCCCTCTGACACACATTGTGATCGGCAGTCTTTGGATTGATGGGGATGGGGCCCTGCAACTGCTGGGAAATTCCTCTTTTTAAGCCCTTATTCCACTCTTAACATGATTCACAGCACAGGGTAGGGCCAGCTTTGCCCACAGCAGTTCTTTAACTCCTTCATCACCCATCACAGTCCTGTATTATACACCCCATCATAGTCCTGTATTGTATAGGAGTCAGATTAGATAATCACAATGGACCATTCTGGCCTTGGAATATATGAATCTCTATCTTCTCGTCTCTAGAATAAACATGCCCAGTTCTTTTAACATTTCCTCACAGGTCATGTTGTCTAAACATCCTATCATTTTTGCTGCTCTCCTCAGGATTTTCTGCAATCTATGCATATCTTAGTGTCGTCCTCAAAACTGGACACAGTACTCCAGCTGAAGCCTCATCATTGCTGTGCCGAGCAGAACAGTTCCCTCTTGTGTCTTTCTTATGACTCTCCTATTAATACATCCCATAATGACACTTGGCTTTTCTGCCACAACATTATATTGTTGACTCATACTTAATTTGTGATCCACTATAACCTCCCAGATCCTTTTCTGCAGTAGTGCTGCCTAGCCAGTTATTTCCTATTTTGTATTTGTGCATTTGATTTTTCCTTCCCAAGTATAGTACTTTGCACTTGTCTTTATTGAATTTCATGTTATTGATTTCAGACCCATCCTCTAATTTATCAAAAGTCCTTCTGAATTCTAATCCTGTCCTCCAAAGTGTTTGCAAGCCCTTCTACCTTAGTGTTATCCACATATTTTATAGATGTAGTCTCTAGTCCAGCATCCAAACTGTTAATGAAAATATTGAATAATATTGGACCCAAGACAGACCCTGGGGACCCCACTCGATATGTCCTCCCAGTCTGACAGCGAACCATTGATAACTACTCTTTGAGTATTATTTTTCAAACAGTTGTGCACCTACCTTATAGTAATTTCCTCTATGCCTCTCTCTGCTCTGCGCCACCTTTGAGGTCTCATGCAGCTATGGGGAAGTAATTAGGATGCAACCCATATACTCTTGTGCACAGAAACTGCAGATCTCTCCAGCCTTAACATGGCCTGCGTATGATGTTGTCTCCTTATTGCTTTTCCTGATGAATTCGAGCCCTGCATCACAATGAACAAAAGAAAGTAAAACATTTTACTTCAGACCATTTCTACTTAAAACACTCCGATTTTGGCATAAATTTTGTTATGTTCCAAACATTCTGAATGATGGTCTTATACTAATTCTTTCCGAATAAAACAATTTCTTTCCATTGCCCTAGTGTGGTTTAAACCTACAAGCAATGATTTATGCAGCTATATTTCTGAATTATATCTTTTCTGATGAAAATGTCATCTCATTTACTTCTGAGGGTCAGTGTAAGCTAGTGTTAAGGACAGGAGACAGCGTTTGGCTACACATGGCGTCCTTGGATAACTCTATCATAGGTATTTTTAAAGAGAGGCTCTATTGTGAAGAGTGAGTTCACTTTCGTACTCAGCAACCTGCTCCCCACGTGTATCGAGGGGCTGCCCTGCATAGCTAACACAGTTGAGAGTCTTACTTCCACTGTATCATCAACAGAATGGTTTACTAAGTTGCACACCTGTGTCTGGGTCAGTGAGGCTTGCTTAATTAAATTTACTACCGCACTTTCAGATTCTTGGATTAAGCTGCCCTTTATGTGCAATATGTAATTATAATACTATTTTATTTATTTGTATTGTGCTAGTACCAAAGAGTCCCAGTCATGGGCCCCACTGTGCTAGACAATGTACAAACACAGTACAAAAAGTTGATCTAAATATATTTTTACCATCTACATTTGCAATCTAAATAAATATATTGGGCCTAGTGTAAAGGAAATTAAATGGACTTACTTTGATGTACACCACCTGAGGATCTGGTCCATTAGTTATTAATGGAAGTTCTGGAACCAGTTACCATCATTTTATTGTTCTTGTACCTAAAATGTTTATGAGATATTTTTCTTATCTATACAGATCTGACCTTACATACTTCTAATGGCCCCTGTTACCAAAGTATCTTTGCACCTCACATTCAGTACAACACCCCTAGGAGGCACAGACTGTGCTGTGTTACCCATTTTATAGATAGGGAACTGATGCACAGTGACCAGCCCAAGGTCACACAGGTTGTCTTTGGGGGGAGCAGGGAATTGAAGCCAGGTCTCCTGGGTCCTATGCTAGCACCCTGGCCACTGGCTCATCCTTCCTTTCCAGAGGAAATGCTTTCCAACAGTCTATTTATTTCTATTTTACAATGCTGCATGGCAGTGCTTTCTTAAGGTATATGTATTAAAGTATTTTTTAAGTTAAAATTGAGTGTTGAAGATAAAACATATGCTACTCAACCACTACGAGTTACTTAACCAGCTACAAAACTTTGCAAGCCCAATTATTTTCTTTGTCAGAGAATCTGCAGTTTGGTTTCCAAAGGATGAGAGTTGGCAGAGATCCTCTGAGTTCAGCAAATAGTTTGATCTTCGAGTTTAAAATTAATTACTACAGATTCAGTTCTCTATCTGTCCCTCACCCAAATGATTGCTTAGTTATGACTGACATCTTAATATAAGCCAATCATTTTACTGCTTCTTTCATTGTAGGTGTTGGGGATAGCTAAACCAGTTCACAGGGGAGTTGGGGAGGGAGAAGGGAAGAGAATCAGAACCAGCCACATCTGTGGCCTAGCCTACATACTGAACTTGATCTCTTTTTTTTAGGCTCCCGCCTACCCATCACTCTAGTAACACCGCCACTGTTTTCCAGTTTCCAAGCTGCTATAGTAGTATAACAGTTTACCTGCTAGAACAGGGGTGGGCAAACTTTTTGGCTTGAGTGTCGCATCGGGTTTTGTAAATTGTATGGAGGGCCAGTTAGGGGAGGGGGTCGTGGCCCGGCCCCCACCTCCTATCTGCCCCTGCCCGGGACTCCTGCCCCATCCAACCCCCCCTGTTCTCTGATGGCCCCCCTGGAATCCCTGCCCCATCCACACACTCCCGCTCCCTGTCCCCTGACCGCCCCTGGACCCCGCCACCCCATCCAACTCCTCCTCTCATTCCTGACGGCTCCCCCAGGACTCCTACCCCATCCAACCACCCCTTCTCCCTGGCCCTTGCCCGCCCCTGGAATCCCTGCCCGCCCCCGGAACCCCTGCCCCCTGCCGCCCCATCCAACCTCCCCTCCTTCCTGACTGCCCCCCCAGGACCCCTGTCCCCATTCAACCCCCCTGTTTCCCCCTGAACGCTCCTGCCCTCTATCCAAACACACCCCACCCCGCTCCGTGCCCCCTTACTGCGCTGCCTGGAGCACTGGTGGCTGGCGGTTCTACAGCCGCGCTGTCCGGCTGGAGCCAGGCCACGCTGCTGCTGCTGCCACCACCACACAGCACAGAGCACCAGGTCAGGCCAGGCTCTGCAGCTGCGCTGCCACAGGAGCTCACAGCTCCGCCGCTGAGAGCATTGCGTCGGTGGTGGGGCAAGCGGAGGCTGCGGGGGAAGGGGAAACAGCAGGGGAGGGGCTGGGGATGAGCCTCCCAGGCCAGGAGCTTGGGGGCCGGGCAGGATGGTCCCACGGGCCGGATGTGGCCCACGGGCCATAGTTTGCCCACCTCTGTGCTAGAAGGTGAGACTGCTTATTTTTTCCAAGCCATTTTATGACAAGATTCATAGAATATTAGAAGTGAGTATTCTCTTTCTGCAAAAGAAGGGGGAAAAACATTCACAAGGATCACCACTGTTAAAATGATCAGTGATCATTTATATCAGGCTTCAATACTCTTTTTACTAGTTTTATACCTCTGTGCATGATAACATAATAATGATGCATGCATCTAGATTTAAATCCTATTGCATTTGTCTAAAAAAATTTCAGTCAGACTAATGGACTTTAACAATGGTATAGTGTTATGTGTCAAGAAATAGAAGAAAAAACTTTAAGAGCTAGACAGGGATTGCAAACTTTCAACTGACACCTTGTTCTCATTATACTGTATTTGTGCAATATATGATAGGAGACAGCATTCTGGCATTGGGAAATTGCAGGAGGAAAAGAGAGAATTCATACTACAAAATAAATACTTGTAGGAGCTGATTTTCCAACTCTCCTTTTAACATAATGCAGATTTTATGTGTTCTGCTCCCTATAGCCCATACAGCGAATAACGACATCAGAGTATCGTTATCAGTTGTAAATAACTGAGAGGCACATCCAAGTATTGAATGAAGCACATGCAAAATATTCAGACCTTGAACCATTCTGAGATTATCAAATGAGACAAGTACTAGACCACATCCTCAATTTAATTTTTGTTCATGCTGTGGATCTGTATTCTGCTTCTTGTAACGGACTGACAGATCTGTTTTCATCTGCATGGGGTTTGGCGAGCCTTGAGACACAGCAGTGAAAGCCATGTACTCAACCTCTTCTCTATCCTTGGTGAACTTTTTTGGCAGGAACCTTCTTCCAATAGAACTTAGGGTCCAATGACAGGAAGTGTTTTAGTTAATCTATAGAGAGAAATACTGGACTAAATCCTTAGTTGGGCCAAGTCTACACCTGGTGCAACTAGGAGAGTGGGGCAGGGACACCACCCTTCTGCTCCCACAATAGCAGGTTGGCCAAGGACTATTTCAACCCAGGAGTTACTAGCAGCATTAAAGCCCCTGGACTTGGAGCAGCCTCAAGTGCTACTCTAAACTACCCCAACTGCAGCCAGATGCTGCCCCAATCAAAGATCTGTCAGACTGCTGGGAACTCCACCCTCTACATGCTCCTGCCTGAGTATGCCTCCTCCTCAGAATTCTCCAAGCCAAAAATGTCCCTTCAGATAGTGGTGAGGATGGACAGCAAAACTAGCTTTGCCCACTCTGCTCAAACTGTGGATTCCCTGGATTGGGAGAATCCTCAGTTGCACCTTTAGGGCAACCAGAGGAAAGGGCAGGGAGCCCAGTGGGAATAGACTCCCACTGCAGATTTCACCTCCAGATTTGAATCATGAATATCTCAATGCTTGGGGGTGGGGGGCGTTGGACTGGCATTTGGGTTCAGCTCATTATCAGGATGCTGTAAAATCCATTTTCAGAATGAGATCTGGATTTGGATTGCAAACACCACCTCCGTTTGAAGAGTGGACAACTCTCCCCCTGTGGACTCTGATTATCCCCCACTGAGGTCAGTGGAAATTATCTGGATCCTGCAGAGAGGATCAGTGGCACAGAGATATGGTTCAAGCCCCTCTTTCTCAAATTAAGACTAACTAAGAATGTTACTGAGTCTACAACATTAATTGGGAGGGAGGGGGAGAGAAGGAATCTGCCCTCTCAGATTAGACCAATAAGTGAATATCATTGGTTCATGAAATCTAAGATGAAAATCTTTTTCATATAACAAATTCATGTACATTCGCCAAAACATCTATTTTGATGACACCTCCCCGCCTCCACAGAGAGAGAAATAACCCTTTCTTGGCTAATAAAATAGTCCTTTCAGATATTTCCATTGTTCGCCAATTTATATTTGCATTGTTTTGCTGCAGCACATAATTGCATAGTTGTGTGAATACCTATTGTTGGTTTCTTTTGTCATTGCCCTCTTGTGAAAGTTGCTGAGTTATTTGTCTCTGACGTTTAGTTGGTAAGATATTGTGAATAAACAAACATACAAATGGACAGTCCTGTAGTTACTTGCTTCCAAGTTTACTATTTTAACTTTTTTAATGACTTCTTAACTGTTATATGGGTGGGTGGACAGATGTTTGCAATTATGTCCATATATGTGGTCCACAGGTATGCCAAAGCTGAGGAATTTGCCTTTTTCTTAAATATTTTCAAGTAACCAGTTGCCACGTTGCTCCATGCAGCCAAACCACACAAATGGAAACATACTAAAAGAGATGGGTAAAGTGAAATACTTCTTTAAAAACAGAAAAATGACTCATGCTCATAAAATATAATTACTGTAGTAATTCTTTAAATATACTGACCAGTGATGGGAAGGAAAATCTCAATTGACTATTCATTAGAGTGATTTTTTTCCCCTCTGTCCATAATTGCTATGGCCTACAAACAAGCAAGGATTGGAAGGAAAGACTGAAAGGACCTACCCAACTCTGACTGACAAGAATACTTCCTGTAACTGTGTGCTAAAAATATTCCAACATCACCCAGTCCACAAGTCTGCAGTCATCTGTGAAGATTGGATAGCCTTGGGTTTTCTTTTCTTTTTTTTTTTCTGTCTTCCGAAACCAAATCCATTCTAATAACTTGTGATGTTTAATACTGAAGTCAGGTGACACCTATAAAACAAACATTTTATGAAAGAAGGAAGAAGGAAAGAGAAATTTCCAAATTTGAAAAATATCCACCAAGTATACACTGGTGTCATAATGACATAGCTTCTGTTTTTCTGGCATCTCAGAAGGCCATGCAATTTTTTTCCTCCCAGCATCTTGCAATGGGAGATATTTCCATGAACCACTGTTTCTGTGGAAAACAATCCTGAGAGGACATGGGACCATACAACTAGACACTTTAATGTAGTTCTGTTGTTTCACCCAATTAATGCAACTTTCAGACACACACCCACTCTCTGGGCATGATTCCTCAATGCACTTGTACCTTGTCTCGTTGTGTATTACTTGAGTGCAAAGTGAGTGGGGGAAAAGTGACCGATCAGAATGGGTAACATTACACACTCACTCTGCACTGGTGTAAAAGTGAACTAAGGTGCAGATAGGGATTCAGAAATTTTCATGTAATCTTTGCTCTGTCTGGGTAGGCGGAGGATATATGTCTACACTGCTGGTAATAAGCATGTCGGGTGTGCATAGCTACATGCCTCTGAAAATCTGGCTGCTTCCACACTGTAGCATGTAGCTACACACAACAGTGAAAGGCTCCGGCAGGGAAGAAAGGCTCCAGTGGCACAGAGTAGCTGGAGCCTTTCCCCACTGCAGGGAAAGATTCAGCCAGTGAGGAAAGGCTCCAGCAGTGAGGAGCAGCTGGAACCTTTCCCTGTTGTCTTCCCCATTGCCAGAGCTTTTCTCTGCTGACAGAGCCTTTCCCTGTAGCAGGGAAATGCTAAAACAGCAGGGAGGCAGCAAGTTATTATGCTGCTAAAAATAGCAGCATTGATGGGGGAGGCACTGCTTGGGCATGTAGACAGCTATGTAGAGTATATAACCTAAGGTTCTGGCATGTTTACTCACCTAAGCAGTGCTTCATCATCTACTCTGCTCTTTATACCCGTGCTAGGTGGGCATGCAGTGTATGTACTCTATATGCTCCTGCAGGGAGAGTGCAGTGTTAACCTTACTCTACACACAGGGTATGGCTTTCACAAAAGCACAGCACCCAGGAGATCACATTCTGCCCCAGAGGGTTGTGTGCATGTATATGGTTGTGCTGGAGAAAGAGACAGACAGAGTGGGAGGGTGTCTTCTATTTCTTGTTATGAGAAGTTGTATTTTTAGAGCATTGTCCTTTTATTAAATAGCTCAGCAACCAAAAGGGAACTTGACAGTCTCTGGATGAAATGTCACCTTTTTTACTTTTCAAAATACCTGGGAACAGAGTGGGTAGGAAAAGTATGTTCTTCCCATTCCGTCACACAATATAAAGAATTTTATATGAAGGTAAGACAACTGAGAAAATATTAGTGATTGATGGTCACAGAAGAGAGAGACCAGAGCTTTGTTTTTTGGTTCTCTCTGCCAGACCTACTGAAGGCCAAAAAGGGAATGATAGCCCAGATGGCTCAGTCTGGAGGTTCACTGGAGGCGCACAACTAGTTGAAGCATAAATGGTGTCATTCTTATCAGCTCAAGTGAGTTCTTTCAGATGGCTCTGAACAGGGATCTGGGGCTTAGCCCTACACCACTGCAGTCAATAAACATTTTTCACATTGACTTCCATGGCAAGAGAATCAAGTCCATTCTGAGCAAGTAAATGTCACATTTGGGCTTTTTTTTTTAAATATGAATTTTCTTTATGCTAATGGGTACAGAGGCTTATTTTTTACTCCCTTAGTAGAACGCCTATCTCTACATAAATATGAAAAGGATCCTAAAGAAGAACACTGATAATCTCAAGGCTTACAGAATTTACCTGAAGAAATTAAAGTAGTAACCCCTGTAGTCCACTGGGGGGAGTGGCTTCTCCTCCTCCAAGTTTGTGGGTGGCCAGCCTGCCCCACTACCCTCCGGGGGACACCTGATGTGGGGAATCAGTGGGGCAATGGGAGACGTGGGTTCAGGGCCAAACAACAAACACAGTTACGGAGCCCCAGCCGCTGGTCAGGGCTGGGCAGCAAAGAGTCTCACACTCAGACCTGTACTCAGGCGTGGCAGCAAACCATCAGTTAGCCCAGTACCTTCATCAGGGCAGGGCAGTAGAGAGTCTAAGGGCTCAGGCCTGCGCCCAGGCTGAGGGTATGTCTACACTACGGGATTAATCCGAATTTACAGAATTCGAATTTTGGAAACAGATTGTATAAAGTCGAATGTATGCGGCCACACTAAGCACATTAATTCGGCGGTGTGCGTCCATGTACCGGGGCTAGCATCGATTTCCGGAGTGTTGCACTGTGGGTAGTTATCCCATAGCTATCCCATAGTTCCTGCAGTCTCCCCCACCCATTGGAATTCTGGGTAGAGATCCCAGTGCCTGATGGGGCAAAAAACATTGTCACAGGTGGTTCTGGGTACATCCTCCCCCCTCACTCCATGAAAGCAACGGCAGACAACCGTTTCGTGCCTTTTTTCCTGGGTGAACACTGCAGACTCCATACCACAGCAAGCATGGAGCCCACTCAGCTCAAGACAGCAGTCATGAACATTGTAAACACCTCACGCATTCTCGTGCAGTTTATGCTGAACCAGGACCAGAAAAACGAGGCAAGGAGGAGGCGGCGACAGCAGCGCAGCGACAAGAGTGATGAGGACATGGACATGGACATAGAATTCTCTCAAACCGCGGGCCCTGGTGCTTTGGAGATCATGTTATTAATGGGGCAGGTTCTATCCATGGAACACCGATTCTGGGCCCGGGAAACAAGCACAGACTGGTGGGACCGCATAGTGTTGCAGGTTTGAGACGATTCCCAGTGGCTGCGAAACTTTCGCATGCATAAGGGCACTTTCATGGAACTTTGTGACTTGCTGTCCCGTGCCCTGAAGCGCCAGAATACCAAGATGAGAGCAGCCCTCACAGTTGAGAAGCAAGTGGCGATAGCCCTGTGGAAGCTTCCAACGCCAGACAGCTACCGGTCAGTCAGGAATCAATTTGGAGTGGGCAAATCTACTGTGGGGGCTTCTGTGATGCAAGTAGCCAAAGCAATCACTGAGCTGCTGCTACAAAAGGTAGTGCCTCTGGGAAATGTGCAGGTCATAGTGGATGGCTTTGCTGCAATGGGATTCCCTAACTGTGGTGGGGCGATAGATGGAACCCATATCCCTATCTTGGCACTGGAGCACCAGGGTACCCAGTACATAATCCGCAAAGGGTACTTTTCAATGGTGCTGCAAGCACTTGTGGATCACAAGGGACGTTTCACCAACATCAACGTGGGCTGTCCGGGAAGGGTTCATGATGCTCGTGTCTTCAGGAAGGGTTCATGATGCTCGCATCTTCAGGAATACTACTCTGTTTAAATGGCTACAGCAAGGGACTTACTTCCCGGACCAGAAAATAACCATTGAGGATGTTGAAATGCCAATAGTTATCCTTGCGGACCCAGCCTACCCCTTAATGCCATGGCTCATGAAGCCATACACAGGCAGCCTGGACAGGAGCTGTTCAACTACAGGCTGAGCAAGTGCAGAATGGTGGTAGAATGTGCATTTGGACGTTTAAAAGGTCGCTGGCGATCATTACTGACTCAGTCAGACCTCAGCCAAACCAATATCCCCATTGTTATTGCTGCTTGCTGTGTGCTACACAATCTCTGTGAAAGTAAGGGGGAGACCTTTTTGGCGGGGTGGGAGGCTGAGGCAAATTGCCTGGCTGCTGATTACACACAGCCAGACACCAGGGCGATTAGAAGAGCACACCAGGAAGCACTGCGCATCAGAGAAGCTTTGAAAACCAGTTTCATGACTGGCCAGGCTACAGTGTGAAATTTCTGTTTGTTTCTCCTTGGTGAAAACCCGCCCCCTTTATTGACTCATTCTCTGTAAGGAACCCACCCTCCCCCTTTGATCACAGCTTGCTTTCAAAGGAAATAAAGTCACTATTGTTTAAAAATCATGTATTCTTTATTAATTGATTATAAAAAGAGGGAGAGAACTGTGAAGGTAGCCTGGGTGGGGTTTGGGAGGAGGATCGGAGGGAAGGAAAAGGCCACTAAAAAAGGGTTAAAATAATGAGAGCCCTTTGCTTGGGCTGTCCACTGGGATGGAATGGGAGGGTGCACGGAGCTTTACCCCTCCCCCCACCGCGTGGCTGGTATCAGGGAAGATCCCTGCTAGCCAAACGCGAAAAGCTCGGGGCCAATTCCTCCCCCTCTCCCCCTTTCCCCCCCCCTCACGCTTGGCTAACTGCAGGGAAGGATTTCTTTTCAGCCACAGACAAACAGCCCAGTAGGAACGGTCACCTCTGTCCCCTTAATTAAATTCCCATATTTCAACCAGGTTACCATGAGCGATATCACTCTCCTGAGGATTTCACAGCGAGATAAAGAACAGATGTTGCTTGAATGCCAGCAAACACAGGGACCATACGCTGCCAGGCTTTGTCATGCAATGATACCAGATTACTTGCTACTAGCATGGCGTGGTCAAGTGTCCTACCATGGAGGATGGAATAAGGCTGCACTGCCCAGAAACCTTGTGGCAAGGCTTTTGGAGTACCTCCAGGAGAGCTTCATGGAGATGCCCCTGGAGGATTTCCACTCCATCCCCAGATACGTTAACAGACTTTTCCAGTAGCTGTACTGGCCGCGAATACATCCCAAGTCCACAGGGCAAAGTAATCATTTAAAAATGCTTGCTTTTAAAACAAGATTTATATTTTAAAAGGTAAACTCACCTGAGGTCCCTTCCATGGGGTCATGGTCTTGGATACTGGCTTGGGAGGTTACTTCAGTCAGGCTGAGAAAAAGATCCTGGCTGTTGGGGAGAACGGAGTGCTGTGTGCTCTCCGCAAACTCGTCCTCCTCTTCCTCCTCCTCCTCCTCTTCCCCGTCTGCAGAATCCTCAGGTGTGGCTGATGAGATTACCGCGCCCCCCTCCCCCCTAGAATTGCATGCAGCTCAGCGTAGAAGCGGCATGTCTGCGGCTCTGACCCGGAGCAACCGTTTGCCTCCTTTGTTTTCTGATAGGCTTGTCTGAGCTCCTTGACTTTCACGTGCCACTGCTCTGAGTCCCTATTGTGGCCTCTCTCCATCATGTCCTTGGAGATTTTTTCAAAAGTTTTGGCATTTCTTCTTTTCGAACGAAGTTCTGCTAGCACTGAATCCTCTCCCCATATAGCGATCAGATCCAGTACCTCCCGTACGGTCCATGCTGGCTCTTTTTCGATTATCAGCCTGCATGGTTACCTGTGCTGATGAGCTCTCTGTGGTCACCTGTGCTCTCCTGTGCTGGGCAAACAGGAAATGAAATTCAAATGTTCGCGGGGCTTTTCCTGTCTACCTGGCCAGTGCATCTGAGTTCAGATTGCTGTCCAGAGTGGTCACAATGGTGCACTGTGGGATAGCTCCCGGAGGCCAATACCATCGAATTGTGGCCACACTAACCCTAATTTGAAATGGCAATATTGATTTCGGCGCTACTCCGCTCGTCAGGGAGGAGTACAGAAATCGATTTTAAGAGCCCTTTATTTCGAAAGAAATGGCTTCGTTGTGTGGACAGGTGCAGGGTTAATTCAATTTAACGATGCTAAATTCGAATTAAACTCATAGTGTAGACCAGGCCTGAGTAGCAAACAGCCAGTTAGCCTAGCCTCTGGTTCAGAGCGGGGTGGTAAACGGTCACTCAGCTCCAACCTGCATTCAGGTGGGGCTGCACGCAGTTAATGAGCCCAGGCCATGGTTCAGAGTGGGGCGGGGAACAAAGTCACTCAGCCTGGGCCTGCAACCAAAGTCAGTTAACTCAGGCTTTCCTTCAGCTAGCCTGAGTGGGGGGGGACTGCCACCCACTGCTTGGGTGTCAGGGGGGACTCAGGCCCTCCCACTCCACTACGTCCCGGCCCAGGGCTCTTAGGGTGTCGGAGGGGTCTGCCACCACGTTAGCGGGGATCCAAGCCGCAACACATTGACTCACCCTCTGCCAGCGTTGCAGCCAGACAGGGATCTACTATCCCTGGGTCACTTCCACACTCCCCCTCCCAGGGTACCTGCTGGTCCAGTGAGGTAAGGTGATCGGCAGGGGCCTCAGTTGCCTGCAGAAGCTCTGCCGGGGTTGGGACCACTGGCAGTCCAGGCCAGTCGTCAGTCTCCTGCGGGGTTGGGTCATTCAAGGGTCCGGGTGGTCCGGGCCAGTCGTCTGCATCCCCCAGGTCAGATCAGTCCAGGGGGTCCGGGCCAGTCGTCTGCACTCTGCGGGCCTGCTGCCTTGTCCCAGCACCAGAGCTCAGGGGATGCATCTGTCCCCTCCAGTGGCTGGGCCCCAACAGAGCTTCCGTGTCCCGCCTTTATACTTCTGGCCCCGCCCCTTCCGGGGCAGAGCTAGGGGTAGGGATCCGCTCACGATGGGGTGGAGCCACCCTCCCCCTCTGTGTCTGGGGAGGGCCAGTCCACCTCACTACACCCATATACGCTGTAGATATATATGGTTTAAAGTGACTAGTGCGTTTGGGTCCCCACCTTGATACACCTAAATGAGTATTTAGGATTTTCAAAGCATGGGTTTTCTAAAAACCAAGCCCCTTTAGAGGGTCAGGTTTGACACTCGGTCACTACTTACTTTTGAACATTTAAACCAAATATGTTTTAAATAGAAACAAACTCACAGAATGAAATAGTCTTAAAGAAAATGTTGTAGGAGAACTTTTGGAAGCAAACTGTAATAATTAATGGATTCATATCATTACATGATGCAGTCAAAAGATGAATGCATGTGGTGGTATAATAACATAGATTGAATAAATGTCGCTTACTTTGATTTAGACTTCAGGAAAATCCAAACTCTTCTGTGGAATATGCCAGAATTCAAAGAAACCATATATGGTGTGAAAAGGGCTTGAGAGAAATGAAACAATAATAAAGTGATAAACAGCACACCCATACTATTATATGATAATAAAGTGATTTGACACTGTGTGCAGATGGAGTTGACATTTTGTGGCCAAAAAGAACAACTATGTTCCACCTTATCTGGCACCTTGTTTGTTTGTTTGTTTGACAGTGTAGCCGTGTGGGAAGTTCCCTTCAGTTCCAACTTTTTAACCAAAGTAACTTTAATAAATAGAGCAGAACTGGGTAAACACCATAATCCTTCAAAATTGCCTGGAGACATGAGCATCAAGGTCCTCCCCTAAGTTTTGTTGCAGAAACTTTGTTGAGTATATTGCCTGAGTATTTATAAAGTTACAGACACTCCATTGCCCTGCTCACAGGAACAGAAAGTTCTCAGCAGTTTTGTGCCATGCAGAGTTCTATCCCCCGGCCCCACCTGTCGCCCAAGCGCGCCTCCCCTGGAGCATCCCTGCCTAGACAGCGGGCAGCTGCCCTGCCTCTCCGTGCTGTGCTCCCTTGCCGGCCGTTGCTGCCGCCAGCTATAAAAGGGAGCAGCGCCAGCAGCAGGCTGAGGCGGTTGCACAGCCGCCGCCTGTGGAAGGAGGAGGGGAGGAGGCGCACACCTGATGGCAGCCCTTACACGCACCACAGGGGAGGCGAGGGGGCTTCCTGGACCTGAGAGGGGCCCAACCCCTAGGAGCACATGCAGTGATGGTGCCGGGTGAGTGTGCTGCTGGGGAGATGTGGGGGGGGGTTCCTCTCCCCCGGAGCTCACTGCTGCCTGCGGGGAAAGACTGGGGGGACTGTGGAGTCCTCCTTTAGGGCCCCAGCCCTGGGGCAGCCTGCCTACACCCCAAACTCCTCATCCCCAGCCCCGCCCCACCCCAGAGCCCACACCCCCAGCCAGCGCCCTCACCCCCCCGCACCTCAATCCTCTGCCCCAGGCCTGAGCCGCCTCCTGCACCATGAACTGCTCATCCCCGGCCCCACCCCACAGCCCTCACCCCCATACCCCAACCCTCTGCCCTAGCCCTGAGCCCCACCCACATCCCAAACCCCTCATCCCCAGCCCCAGCCAGAGCCCTCATCCCCACCACACCCCAACTCTCTGCCCCAGCCCTGAGCCCCCTCCCACACTCCCAACCCCTCGGCCCCACCCCATTAATTTTGTTATTTGCACCAACATGGAGGTGATTTGTCACACGTCACCTCCACACTGGTGCACATAATAAGATTTATTCCGCACATGAGTGGGAAAAATTAGAGGGAACACTGCTGTATACTGTACGAGTGTCTGAGGGGAAAAAACATGCAACTTAAATTCGGCGGTCACTTTGGGGTATGATCGTGTTTAGCACAATACTTGATTATTTTATACTATTTAAAGTATATAATTGGTTGAAGAACATCACAAAAGAAGGGGCTACATTTTATTTTAATTTTAGAAAGTATTTGCTTTTGAGGGTTATTGATCCAGGAGTGCTTGGTTGTTTCTGTATTCAAAAGAGTATTAATAAAGTTGATATTCTTAGTTACATAATTTTTTCTTACAATAGTGATATTGTACAATATAGGGAAACTGTTCAATGCCTACTCTTTCCAGTCCATTTTTACATTATTTTAAAAAATATATATATCAGCTTACAAGGCAGGTGTGGGGGGGCAGCACTTGGACTTGTTCAGGGCACCACCAAAAATTATACAAACCTGCCGCCCCTGTTTCACCTATGCACTATGCCAGTAGGTAAGAGATCCTGATTCAAGTTTTTTTTTTTTTTATCCTGGTTACGCTACAAAGGACTTTTGCTTCACAGGTTAGTGTTCATAATGGTGCCACTTACTGCCCCTTTCTCAAATAACTGGGTGTTTCTAAAGCAGCAGTCTCAGAAGATGCTGCTTTACCACAATTACCATGCTGCTGGCAATGCAATCACAGCTGCTGCTATGACAAAGAGACAAAGGAGGCTGGAAGAGAGATTTAGATAGGAAAAATTAGAAGCCTAGAAGAAAGGAGTGAGCAAAAGCCCAAGGACTCCATGTTGGACCAGCTAGCTTTGCACTCCAGTCACTGCCTTTGGGAACTGCAGGCCCTTTTGGCATACATGTCCTTGGCCTGGGTCAATTGGGTGAGGAAAAACATAGGCAGAGCTCTCTCTGCAGAAAGAACGAGCGAGGGGGGAAAAAAACTTTGGACGGCTTTTTGGAAAACTATAAAATCAAATGCAGTTCATAACACATGCTGTTTGATCAAGCAGAGCTTCCCCTCGCCTGCCAGAACTCTGCCCGGGGACTGAAAGATCTTTTAAAAACTGCCTGTGATATTCTGTTTGCTTTCGTGTACCATAGAATGAATTACTCCATTCTGTGTGGAAACAGAACCCAAAACATGCATGGATCATATCCCTGATTTTTATTTACAATAAAGATGTATATTTTGTAAGACAACCTCTTTCATCGGATTCTTTAATTCCTCTGTTTATCAATGACCTGTTTCCTCAACACAATCATGATGCTTGAAAATCTGAGATGATTACATCTTCCTGGCCTCCTACAATAAAGCTGTCTGCCAATGTAGTAATTAATTAACCTTCAATGACCAGCTGTGTCCTTTTAAAGTTTTTTGCCATTTGAAAACAATATATATCATTATTCTGTGCCAACTGGAAATATGCATTGTTGCCTGTCTCAGTAAGAGGACTATAAAGCAATGCAATAAAACAAATCTATGGTCAGATCTAAACAAATCAGTCTCATGTCTGCCAGGTAGTTAGTGTCTGGAGGGTCAGTTGGATAACTAATTGAGGCCTTTTCCACAAGAAGCACTTCCCCTGGTAGAACATCCTGTCCAGACAGCAAATACAATGGGAAAACAAGACCACTGTAAAGGATGCAGTGAGACTCAGGAAAACCAGAGTCTAATATGTCCATGAACAAACACAGATGACCTGTACTTCCCTGTCAAAAAAGTGTTGTGAGTTATATATATAGCTCTCTGTGCTCCAGAGGTCCACCAGGTTTTATCATTCAGTCTGATCTATGACTGTTTACAATACAAGTGAACCTGCTTATTTGGGTGACTGGCCTTGGAAGGCAGCCCACCGTGACAGTCAGGATTTAGGATTTCAAGAGTTAGGAGATCATTAAAGCCTTTTACACCTTGGCCAGTTTGACAAATGAGGCCTGGCCAACACCTGTTAGCATAAAACTTACCACATCCTGTCTAAAAATAATTCCTCCCTGTTTGTTTGTTTGAAAACTGATGGATATCCTTGTTGGATTCAAAGACTAAACAATTTCATATTCCTGAGTTCCAGTGACTAATGGCTAATCCCTTTTATTTCATTTAGACTCCGTAAAATACCGTAGGAAATCCAAGCTGCTCTCCTTTACCTTTGGACTAATTAAAAAGAAATAATTTTAAACTTGATTTTTTTTCTTTTTCAAATTGTCTTCACCCTTCACACTTCCAAGGAAAGTTATTCCCAAAATTTTCCTAAGTTTTATTTCTAGAATCCATATGTAGCAAGACAGTGAGTCAGATTCAGTGATACCCTGAAGAATATGAAACAAATTGAATGTTTTTAAAAATTCTGGTCATCTAACCAGACACCACAAGTACAATCAATGAATCAATCAGAACTGTATGGTTATTGCGTAGAGTCATTGATGGGTACTTTACTGTGTATTTCCAGACCTTAATGTTTGGATTTTTTTTTACTCTCATTGGCCTGGGTTTATAAAGCTGTTTTGAGGGATAATATCTCTGTAATTTTTAAAGTAATTTTTGTCCGGAAATATATTTAATTTACAGTAATTGCCTTTTTTCAAAGTACTGAGTTAAAAGCTTGTGACTGGGTAGGAAAACACAACAACCTCTCAGCATGCAGCAATATTTCACATACAGTGTTGGCCAGTTTTCTTGAATATGAAAATATTGGCCAGGAAGCTTCTGCCCCCTTCTCCTTCCCTCCCTTTCACCTGACCCACTACAAAAGACGAGCCAAAGGTATCAGACCTTAACGTAGCACCCAAAGGTTAGATTGACAAAATAAGCCATACTGTAGTGTCTGTACAAGGAATGAAGGCAAGTTCTGGTTAAGACATTCAAATCCATGGGGACTTTCTGGTTCAGAAGTGAAAGTGCTAGCAAATGAATTATATTGACAACATGGCTGATTCTTCATCATTTGCCTGGGAAATAAATCTAAGTTTGGAATCAATCTTACGCTGATAAATCTTGTATGTATAAACATTTCCAAACAGTATTTTATTAATTCAGCTGGACAACTGGCTAATAAAATAACATCTTACCTTTAAGACAAGGTACCTTTCATCCTGAAGCATTGCAAACAATATGCTGATTCTGCAACCTCTCTGCTCCTGGAACTATCATTGGAGTCAATAGAAAGTGCTTTGTGGGGCTGCAGGGTCAAAAAGCCAAAATATATACAGCCACCAACCTCTGAAATGCAGTCACCCACTAGAACAGTATAGGTAAGGGAAATTTTGGCCAAGAAGATGGCTAAAAGCTCCCAATAAAATGGAATGAGATCTTTAATGTTCACATGGATCAGATGAGGCTACGGTTTGTGGTGGCGGCAATGGTTTTAATGAGTACTCTTACTGGGTCTTGAAAATAATTCCATCCAAATAATAATTCAAAGGCAGTAAGCAAAGGTAATAAAGATCACATATGGTACCATATTAAACGAGGAATACTTGCTTGAGAAGGAATATGCCATAAGATCACTATAGGAAGAGGGTGCCTGAGTCTCAGTGGAAATCAGGAATAAAGTCATTATAACTGAGCCAGAAAAGATATTTAGGATTTTGGCATGTTGGGCTTAATCTTCTGAGGTGCTAAGCACCCGCTGCAAGATGGCAGTGGCCTCAGTTGCCATGTCAGTCAATGGGAGTTACAGGGCCAGCCTTAGGGAAAATGGCACCCTGGGTGAACTTTCTTTGGTGCTCTTTAAATACTGCTCCCCAGCAGCAGTCATGCTGCCAGCAGGGTGGAGAGGGGATGCACGTGAGCACTTTGCTCCCGCCCTCCAGCCCCCTTTGTGCCCTCTCCCTGCCTTGTGGGTGGCCACAGCCCTTATGTGGCTTCTTGTCCACTGTGCCTTAGCTGTCACCCACCCATAAGGCCAGCCCTGGGGAGGTACAGGTACTAAATACCAAGAGGTCAACACCCTGTAGGATTCAGCCCATAAAAAATAAACCCTGGGACATGTTTGCTGCCTACCAGTTCAATCAGAAAGGGAAAAGAATCAACAAATATTATTGATACATAAAAAACAAAGTGATCATCAGCGTGGACCACACAGTGTTTAAGATCTCATCAGCAGAAGGCTAGAGAGCATGTGAGAATACAGACCAGGCATTCTAAAAGAGCTGGATCAATGTCTATGCCTACACTGTGCTACAGTGCACTCTATGGGGGTGTGAATTGCACCCAATGACTAAAACATGGTTGGTTTCAACCACCCGATATTAAAGCCTATGATAAACATGAAGGTTTGCTTCTTCACTGTAAGGGCTAATGGTTAGGGCACCAGTCTGGGCATCAAAAGATTTGGGTTCAGTCCCTGGTTTGGCTGCTGATTGCTGTGTGATCTTGGGCAACTCATTTCACCCCTTGGTTGGAGCCTTTCAGTGCTACGGTAATGTGAAAACTAATAGAGAATCATTTAAAGTTACTATTAAATGAAATAATAAGTGCGCTATTAAGAGGTTGTTAAAATAGAATGTGTCTTATTTTAATTTCTGAAAATAACTAATCTCTCAAGAGCTACAACCATGAAAATAGATAAAGTAATTTGAGTTAAAATGTTATCGTTACCTTCTGAAAGAAGTAGCTCAATATTTTTCTTGGCTTTCATACTACAAGGAAAGTGAATCCAAACATAAGCATTACTGTATGCAAAAACAAGAAAAGGGCATAAGAAGAAACATGGGCGGTATTATGCGTACATGGTGATTACATGACAAGATTTCTGCTAAACTGAGCTTCTCTGTAAGGGTTACACACTCTCTTACAATTGGTGCTATTAGTACTACTATAAATGTACAAGTGCACTTAATGAGCTACCCTGATGTAATATGAGCAAATCTTTCCTTACACTCTTTGCAACCCACACTCGCATGAGAAGTGTTTACTTATGAGCAAAAATGAAGCCAGTGGGACTACTCATCTGAGTGAACTGAAGTAAATGAGATTACATGAGGGCCAGAGAAAGTCTATTGCCTTTACTCAGGCTGTGTGGTGCCTTACTTTGCCTTTGGAATGAATGGGTCTGCTTCTGAAATAAGGTACTACTCAAGAATGGCAGAATCTTGCCCATAGTGAGTAACCCTTTAAATGTTCTTTTCTACCCCGCAGCAAGAATACTGCACTGTGATTTTTATTTTTATAATATGTTTACTGTAGGTTACACCGGGATACCTCTTTTTGGGAGTGTGAGAAACAGCTTCCCACTACAGTTTATAAGTCTCCCAACAACGTAGCAACAATGCAAAATCAAATTAATGTTTACCTCATATGACTACATATCTCATCTGGTTAAGGGCTAATACTAAACCCTTTATTCCAAGTCACAAAGAAGAAGAAGAACAGAAAAGGAATGTCTTTCATGCTTTTAGCATATCTGATCACAACAATGAGATCCCTTACCTTGTTTGCAGTGGATGTTAAAACGGGATTGTCGTTATTACAGTTTAATTTTGACAAAAAGAGCCAGAAATGATTGCATTATTTTGAGTAGGTTAGTAGTCTTGTGACGTCAATGGTTTTGAAGTAGGTATTGGATTTGTAAAATTCACCTTCCCCCACCTCATAGCCCAATTAAATGGGCAATGTGCAGGGAATGAAGTGGTGGCTGAAGTGGAAATGGAATCAACATCCCAGCACTAGGCTAGGTCTCAGGGCAACAGTGCATCCTCTCTGCAGTGGCTATTCAGTGGATTAATAGTATGTTGAACCTATCATGCAAGGCAGATATATGCCAAAGAACAGTAATACCAGTCAGTGAAAAAAGTAGCACATGTCCGTGAACTTACATTCCTTTTAGAATATTTTAGTATATTTCAAGTGCACCAAGTCAAGTGTAATATATTTCATTAGTGTCCGAAAATTATGTACTTATTTTGAAACTGTGCATTTTCAAATGTTATGTTTATTGGTGGGGGAGGAGTTGTTTGTGATGCAGAATTTTATGGAACCTATCCTGGAAAATAGAAAATGCAATCTAAAAAAAAGCTTTTCTAAATGAGACCAGTAGGTGGGAGTGTTGACTTTATCCCAGAACCTTCACAAACCCTAACATGAACTTTTCATTGCTATAAAAGGGTAATTCCCAAGAAATGAGCAAATTAATCTTATCTGTGTTTTGAGACTTTCAAAGATATCATCCTTCATATCAAATACCGACATGAACTCTTTCTCAGAAGTACGGCATTGTCCATCTATTGCTTTTGGCACCATATCTTATTCAAGAGATAAAGGAGAATTCTCTGATTTGTCAGGTTTAAGTTAAACAAGTGTCTGAGTTGGGTTATCAGTCTCATAGGTAGCAGGGGATTACTGTTCATCCTGTTGAATACGTGATTTTTAGAGGAAATCTGAGGGGTTGCAAGAAAAAACAGAAAACACCCATGTTTATGCAGAGAGAACAGGAAAAAGCATCCGAACAACTTTAAACTAACACTCCCATACTTACTTTCAGAACAGAGAGAGAGTTTCGAAAACCTTGTCTACATTTAAAATGGGGTAATTAAATGGAGGGATGAGGAAGAATGAAAGGCGTGTTATTCAGAAGCAGGGCTTTGGAGCTATGCTCTGGCTCCGCTCCAGCTCCAGGCAAAAACCTGCAGCTCCACTGCTCCGTGCTCCAGCTCCGGGCTCCGCTCGAAAGCCCTGTTCAGAAAAGAGAGCAGGACTGAGGGAGTCAGTAGCCTTCTATGGATTCTGTTCCCAGCTCTGCAACTGAGTCACAGTATGACTATGGGCAAGTCACTTAGCGCCAGATTTTCAAAAGTGACCGTTAATGTTGAATATCAACCTCAGACACCTGTGACCTGATTTTCAGAGATGATGAGCACCTGCCGCTCTCTTGACTTTAATGGAGCTATGTGAAAGTTGAATCTGGCCCATTGTAATTACTTGTGCTGGAATATGGCCATTATACTACTGCCACAAAAAAATGTCATGCCCACAAGAACCTCAGTTTTATTTCTCAGGAAGAAGATAGTACCTCCAGAAGCACAGATTTCCCCTTGCACTATGCTGGGGCTATGGTTCAGCAACTCAGCTGAAACCATACCTGCCAGTGGACCACCAACACAGCCTTGCTTTGTTTTGCCTACGGCAGCTCCATTGTGTCCATGTCAGGCATAATGCCAGCCAAAGCACAGGAGCAGTGTACATACCAGCAGCTGGTGTTATGTCCTTTAACCCTGTGGGCCAGGTCTGCTTGTCTGGCACCAAAAAGAGATTATGGCCCAACTTTCACCTGTTTGCTTCCTGCTTTTCTGGTGCAATCAGCACTAAAATGCCCAGTCATTGTGCCACCAAAGCCAGATTCTCTCTCAGTTACACGGATATAAATAAATGCCAAATTTGTCCCTGGGAGCAGAACACAAAGCCCAAGATTGTATCTAGTCTCTTCAAAAGGGGAAAACTTGGAGGACTAGGAATAGTCTAGCCCAAATAGCCCAAATTCCAGGTGATGGGAAAATATACCCGGTAAAAACAAATCACTAGAACAGTATATGGATTGAACAAAGCATAATTTAAAAAATAATTTTTAAACTGTCAAAGTATCAGTCCTACATACCTGCACTTATGGAGTAACTTTATGACTAAATTTAGGTGTTTTAAATCTGTGTTTATTATTCATTTTAATGTATACTGTAATAAAAAGGGCACTTATCCAAGGCTCTCAGAATCTCTACCACAAGTTAAAAGAAAGAAAATAAAATAAAACAGCAGCTTACCCTCTGCCAGCCAGCAGAACTCAGCCCCCAACAAAACACACTCTTTCCCACATGGAGGTCTAACACCCATCGAACCCAACCCTTCACAGCAGCCTGCACAAAGAGATGCACCTGGTAGTATGCCCTGAAGTTCAACATGGGATGTTTCAGACTGGACAGTTTGTTACAGACTTGAGGGTCCCACAAGGAGGGTCCCACACTGCCAGCCCCTCGCTTTTATATCAACAAGCTATGGCAGTGCAGTACAAGGAGCGACACAGTCTTTTCAGTAGGAAGGTGCCAAGCTATATACGTGTCCCCCATTCTAGTGACTGGGCCATGTAAAGGTGTTTAGAGTCTGACTTCCTCCAAATGAAGGACCTAGCCTTTAGCTTGTAGGCAGTCACAGACTCATAGACCTCTTTATGTGGCTCAGCACTTGAGTGGGACAAAGACACATTTGCCCAGTGTCTTACCCAGGGTTTTACTTTCTATCATTTTGGCTGGTTGATACACTATCCACAGAGAAGTAGACAACAGTAGCAATATGGCGAGCTTTGAAAGTGAAGGTGAAGAATTTGAAAGGGGCCAGAGCCAGGGGACAGATTCAAACAAGGGAATAACATGATCAAAATGGTGGAAGGAAGATTAATTTGGCTGAAGCATGTTGTATGGATTGTAGAGGGGAAAGATTGGAGGAATGTGGGGTCCAAGAGGAGAAAGGTGAATGTTCTGCCTTTTCTGCAACTAAAATCTCGTCCTTGACATTGTACTAATGTGAATTTACTGCATGAAATTTCCTTTTTTTTTAAAAAGTAAAGGTATGAAAAATAAATAGAAAGATAAATAAATATGAAAGTTCATAAGTGGAGGAGTACAAGGAGAACTGTCTGAGCCAGTTCCAGAAACAATGGACTAACAGTTACAGCCATATATGCAAAAGATAAGAATCTTCAGTGGACTCTTTTTTTCCCTGGAAGTCTCCCATCCAAGTGCTAACTAGGGACAATCCAGTTTATTTTAGGAGCTCTAACACCACATGAACCTGCAGAGTATGGCCATTAGGTTAACAATTCCTTACTGTTATAGGCTGTGATTTACAAAGGAGTCTAAGAGAGTTAGATGTGCAATTCCTATTGAAATTCAAAGGGAGTTTAGTGCCTAACATCTTCAAACCCCTTTGAAGATCTCAACCGTACTCACTAAAACCCTGGGGAGTGAGATAACAGGGTCAGAATTCAAACCCAAGTCTTTTGCAGAATACTGTAGAGCTGTACCATTGGCCACTGGATAAAACAACAAATACACCATATTGAGAATAAAAATATGATAAAATCATTAAGAAAAGCTATTGCTATAGCACAAAAACAACAAACCAGATTTTCTGAGGTGCCCCCTCCCAACTACTCTTCCCACTCTATAACCAGGCCCAAATCTGCTTAGCTCTTAAAATAAGATCTGGGGTACATTTTCAAAAGCACCTAAAAGACTTAGAAGCGTAAGCCTTATTTTCAAAAGTGACTTACATACTTTAGAATCACAGACATGTAGGGCTGGAAGGAACCCTAGGCCCATCAAGTCTAGCCTCTTGACTGAGTAAACCTAAGTAAACTTAAACCATCCCTCATGTTTGTTCAACAAATGATAGAAATGTAGGGCTGGAAGGGACCTAGGGAGGTCAGCAAGTCAAATCCAGGGCTTGGGTGGAAACCTCCAAGGTCAGAATGCCTGTCTGGCAGGGGTCCCAACGGGTACAGGCAAAGAAAGAGCTAGTAGCGCTGTTGTGAACACGCCATTTTCTTCCCATTGTGTGTCTTCCTTGTAGAGTACCTGCAAATTAAGGGGCAAAAACCCTACCTCCTGCCTTCCTCCACTGGTGAACTCCCTTATCTCCCATCTGCCTTAATTTCACCAGCCACATGTCCTAAATCCTGTTGACTTTCAATGAATCTTAGGCTGCTAAGAGACTAAGGGCTTGTGTAGATGAATAGTTAGTGTGCAGCAAGCTGGGGTGGAAATCTACAGTACACTAGTATGCTGCACATTATCTATGTGGACCCTGCTGCTGTTCCCTAGGGCACATTGTCCTACTCCTTTTTAGTATGTGGTAGAAGAGTACATATGGACAGTCAGGGCGCAGCAGACTAGAGAGTGGTAGATTTACACCCCAGCTTGCCACGTACTAACTGTTCATCTATACAAGCCCTAAGTCACTTTTGAAAATGGGATTTAGACTGCTAAGTCACTTGCATACTTTTGAAAATTTTATCAAGAACTTTCTTCCCTCTGCGGGGATTTGTAGTAGTGTCCATCACCCTAGTATTTGAGTACCTCCTACTTAATTAGATTAGCAAAGTGAGGTCCCTAGATTCTCCAGATGGATGAGCCATCTGTTTTATGCATCTATCAACTACTCCTTCCTCCATGACTTTCTGTGACTCCTAAAAAATGATTAATCCCAAGATTCGCTACTACATCTGTAATATCATGATATGAGTTTGCTGTACCATTCACCTCCATGCTTTTACAAACTGTTTGCAAATGACAAATGGGAAAAATGATGGACGGTTAATGTTATCTGTGACGTTGTGCAGTCTATATGGTTTTATAAAAATATAAGTAAATATAATGTAACTGGAATATGCTTCATGCAAAAGGTCTCTTGTAAGGTATTATTACAAAGCTCATAATCTACTGAGTGTGATCATCCTATTTGTAGAAATGTACCACTCTTGTATCTAAAACTAAAAATATACAACATAACTCTGAGGGACTATTGTAATTATGTAAAGTGTGGGCCATTAAGGATGGTTTGGAATCTTGATGACTCCCGTTGTCTGAAGATGGCTGTATTTACCTGTGAGTCTTCCTGTATATGTGTGTGCTGGCAAGTGAGTAATGAAGTCTTGCAGTGACATGTGATCATGTCACCTGAACTGGAATCCATCTTTAACCTGGTGCTTTTCCAGTGAGGGGGGGGTGGAAACCCAGAGGGACAAAGGGTTCCCACCTTATGCAAAAGATATATAAAGGGGTGGAAGAGAACAAGCGGGGAGAGGAGCCATCATAAAGAATCCCCTAGCTATCACCTGAGCTGCAACAAGAGCTGTACCAGGGGAAAGAATTGTGCCCAGGCCTGGAAGGTGTCCAGTCTGAGAAAAAACTTACTGAAGAATCTCTGAGGGTGAGATTATCTGTATTCAGTTTGATTAAACATAGATTTGCGCATTTTATTTTATTTTGCTTGGTGACTTACTTTGTTCTGTCTGTTACTACTTGGAACCACTTAAATCCTACTGTTTGTATTTAATAAAATCATTTTCTATTTAGTAATTTACTCAGAGTATGTATTAATACCTGGGGGAGCAAACAACTGTGCATATCTCTCTATCAGTGTTATAGAGGGCGAACAATTTATGAGTTTGCCCTGCATAAGCTTTATGCAGGGTAAAATGAATTTATCTGGGTTTAGACCCCATTGGGAGTTGGGCATCTGAGTGCTAAAGGCAAGCACACTTCTGTGAACTGTTTTCAGGTAAACTTGCAGCTTTGGGGCAAGTGATTCAGACCCTGGGTCTGTGTCTGGAGCCAGACGGGAGTGTCTGGCTCAGCAAGACAGGGTGCTGGAGTCCTGAGCTGGCAGGGAAAACAGGAGCAGAGGTAGTCTTTGCACATCGGGTGGCAGCTCCCAAGGGGGTTTCTGTGATCCAACCCGTCACACTATCCACATCCAAAGGAAAAGGATCAGCACACTTAGAGTTTCTTAAAGCTTGGCACATGATGCTTATAAAAATGGCCTCATCAACTTCTGATTGAGCTAGAATCTTTCCTCTTGGCTATATTCACAAATGTGAGCAATTGGTGCATTGCACACTGGCATGTGTTTTTGAATTTAAGGATATAACACTGTGTATGCATCAGTGGCTATTTTAACAGTCTGTAACAGCATTTTAAATCCAAATTTCTTTCACCATGCCCAGAGCACTATGGAGGGATTCACAAAGGTATCTAGGCCCCTAGCACCTAGTACCCTTCTGAAGCCCACCCCTAGTCTTTATTAAGGATTGAGTTTATGGCAAGAGTGAGTTTTTAAAACAAGCCCATTTACATATACTTTCAATTTATGAAAGTTGTTGCCCTACTTAGCATTGTCTATCCTGTGCTCAGAGTGCCCTTATAACTAACATCAACAATTGTTATCCTACCGTTATTCAGCGTGACAAGTGATAGACTGCTCATTCCAGCCATAGATCAGTAGCCAACACACCTCAGTGCTCCTAACAGTAAATAAACTACCCTCTTAAACACCCCAAGGCCTTGACCCAAAACCCATTGAAATTAATGGAAAGTCTCTAATTTATTACACTGGGCTTTAGATAAGCCCCCGCCCCCCATGTGCCTCAGAGAAAAGATAAGCCTTACAATGTGTCTGGAAGACTAACAGATCCAGGCTCTTGTAGCAAAATGGGAAAAGCAAGCTCCAGAGGAGAAGATCCTTCACAAAGGATGCTAATGTCATCCTCCTGTTTACCACCTGGGAGCTCCAGCTTCTGTACCTCCACTGATTGCAACTAAGGCAGCGTGGCATGACCAGAAAGGTGATGTTGCTGGTAATCAGGTAACAAGCCTTTCAGGACTATGAAAATTAAAACCAACACCTTGAATTCCACGTGTTGCTTTTTTCACAGGGAGACATTTTGGGGTTATCTAAGCATGCACACAGAAAAAAAATCTGAAACTGTTCTCATCAAGAAAATGTATGCAGTGATGTTGTAGCTGTGTGAGTCCCGGGATATTGGAGAGGTGAGGTGGGTCACCCACCTTGTCTCTCTAACCAAGAATAGTCCAGATTCTCCTCTCTGATTCTGTGAGCAGAAGGAAGCCAAACCTGGTGGAACCTACAGGGGAGAAAAGGTCAATAGAAGGGTAATCACTGGCTCCTTTGCATGCTCCTGCATCCTCTCCCACTGGGGAGCCCCTCAGCTGGATGTCCAAGACCATGGAAATCTGATGATGACGATGAGTCCAGGAGTGGGCAGAGCAGGGAGAAGCTACAGGCTGCAGCATGCTCACCTGCGGTCTCTACTGAAAACTGATTAGGAGTCAATGCTGCTCCGAGCAGCATCACCACCCAATGAGCCCACCCTATGGTTTGCATAATTACAGAGGCATCTGCACTTGTCCTGAGATTTAGATGGATCCTTTGTCATGCACTGGTTTCTGGGAAGGAACCTAACCAACTGTCCATTCCATAATGGGGAAAGCCCAACTTCAATCATTAATGGCATAATAAGGAGGAAAATCTGCAAATTGAAATGTACAGAGTTCTTTGCCAACTCTGGGCCTAGTCCAAAGCCTGTGTAAAGTAATGGAAGGATTCTCACTGACTTCAAAGGGCTTTGGATCAGGATCTTAGTGGATTATAAAATGTCCAGTAATAGAATTTGCTTTACAGTGTAGCACCTTTGAAAATCATGTGCCTTCTTATCCATTTTCCAGTTTTTCAGTTTCTATCGTCATACTGGACTTTTTGCTGAAATTTACCAATTAAATAGCTGCCCTCAATTAGAGACACCAGCTTGACTTAGAGAGATACTGTAACAAGACCAGGTATGGCTACGCACTCTTTTTGAACATTCATATTTTAATATTCATGCTGCCATATGTAACAAATGCTATATTTGCTTAGTATCCAACATATTCACTTTATTCTTTGCAATTCTCCTTTGAAGGTTGCCCTATCTTGACAGTTTCCCCAGTTTAGGAACAGGCACCTGTTCTTCAATAACAGTACAGGAACGCCTGTCTTAACCACCAATGTGACCACCAAATATCAGTATCTTAATGCAGGTGAAGTACTACTGAAGGTGGAGCAGAATAGTACTCAGAAGGTTTGGAGATGCTTTCTGTGATTCTCAAAACTGTCTAATAAGGTTGTGTCATAAGTATGGCCTCTCTTACAGGTTTTGTATGTTTTTCCCTAATTCATGCATCCAAGAGAAAAGAAGCAAACAGTAGATACGGGGTTTACTGTTTGATTCACAGGACCCACTCTTGTAAGTTCTAGTAAGTTCTATTGATTGCATTTTTTTCCTGAGTAAGTACTTGAGAATAGATTTCACCATGTAGCCCACAGCAAATGAACTGTTGTGAGTGTGATTTCTAGTAATATGGCACAGCTATCAATATTGTATTGATAGGAGTATTGTATAGGGGAAAATATAGCAAGTTGAGTGACTCATTTGGTTACTTATGTGTTGGCTAATTATGTGGAATTGAAATAAATTAACTGCTGTGCCACATTTGCTAGTGGTTGCTTCTGGGGACTCCAAAGTCCACAGAAGTCAATGAGAAGACTCTCATGGATTTCCATTGGATTTTGCATCAAACCCATTATAAACAATTTTGCTTTGACTCAGGCTAAGCATGTATAGTAAGTGTTGAATATAAAAGATATGTTATAGCATTGAACAATGTATTTGGAAATAAAACATTAAGAGGTGACTAAACTTCAGTAAGAAGCTGAGCTTTAATGCCAAAGATGGCTAATTAAGAAGCCAAGGTCAATACCGTCGGAGTTTCTCTGGGGTCAACCTAGGATCTATGTTCTGAAGACTGACCTAACAGTGTGTGTATTTCAATTTGCACTTTGATCAGGTGTCATGCTCCACTCTGTGGCAGTCTTCTTTGAAATGTTTCTCAGATCTTACTGCTGAGTCAGAGAGTGAATTTTACAAACTGCAAATAAGCAATGAAACAAAATCAGAGCAAACTGGAGACAATCAGTTACTTGAAAATAACTATTAACTATCCTGACTGGAGTTACTGGGTCAGAGTAACATTCAAAAGAATTTTTGGATGCAACCCCAAGTCTTCTTAAGTACTGTGCACGTTCTTTGGCAAATGGCATCACAGCAGAGCCAGGAGTTCTATAAATTGACTACCAGGTGTGGGTTTTTTTCTGCAGTGCAGCAGTACTAAAAGTAGAACCTCATTCTGGGCCCCGTTTGTATTTGGACTAGGACTGTCGATTAATCACAGTTAACTCACGCGATTAACTCAAAAAAATTAAGCGCGGTTAATTGCAGTTTTAATCTCACTGTTAAACAATAGAATACCAATTGAAATGTATTAACTATTTTTGGATGTTCTTCTACATTTTCAAGTATATTGATTTCCATTACCGCACAACATACAAAGTGTACAGTGCTCACTTTATATTATTATTTTATTACAAATATTTGCACTGTAAAATGATAAAAGAAATAGTATTTTTCAATTCACCTCATACAAGTACCATAATGCAATCTTTTTATTGTGAAAGTGCAACTTACAAATGTAGATTTTCTGTTGTTACATAACTGCACTCAAAAATAAAACTATGTAAAACTTTAGAGCCTACAAGTCCATTCAGTCCTACTTCTTAGTCTGCCAATTGCTAAGCCAAACAAGTTTGTTTACATTTACAGGACATAATGCTGCCGGCTTCTTATTTACAATGTCACCTAAAAGTGAGAACAGGCATTTGCATGGCACTTCTGTAGACGGCATTGCAAGGTATTTACCTGCCACATATGCTAAACATTCGTATGCCCCTTCATGTTTCAGCCACCATTCCAGAGGACATGCTTCCATGCTGATGATGCTCATTAAAAAAATAATGCATTAATTAAATTTTGACTGAACTCCTTGGGGGCGAATAGTATGTCTCTTGCTCTGTTTTACCTGCATTCTGCCATGTATTTCATATTATAGCCATCTTGGATGATGACCCAGCACCTGTTGTTCGTTTTAAGAACACTTTCACTGCAGATTTGACAAAATGTAAAGAAGGTACCAATGTGAGATTTCTAAAGATAGTTACAGCACTCGACCCAAGGTTTAAGAATCAGAAGTGCCTTCCAGAATTTGATAGGGACGAGATGTGGAGCATGCTTTCAGAAGTCTTAAAAGAGCAACGCCCCGATGCAGAAACTACAGAACCCGAACCATCAAAAAAGAAAATCCACCTTCTGCTGCTGGCATCTGACTCAGATGATGAAAGTGAACATGCGACAGTCTGCACTGCTTTGGATCGTTATCGAGCAACATGTCATCAGCATGCCCTCTGGAATGGTGTTTGAAGATGAAGGGACATATGAATCTTTAATACATCTGGCACATAAATATCTTGCAATGCCGGCTACAACAGTGCCATGCAAACGTCTATTCTCACTTTCAGGTGACATTGTAAACAAGAAGTGAGCAGCATTATCTCCTGCAAATGTAAACAAGCTTGCTTGTATGAAAGAATGGCTGAAGAAGAAGTAGGACTGAGTGGACTTGTAGGCTCTAAAGTTTTAAATTATTTTATTTTTGAATGCAGTTATTTTTTGTACATAATTCTACATTTGTAAGTTCAACTTTCATGATAAAGAGATTGCACTACAGTACTTGTATGAGATGACTTGAAAAATACTATTTCTTTTGTTTTTTACAGTGCAAATATTTGTAATAAAATATATAGTGAGCAATGTACAGTTTGTATTTTGTGTTGTAATTTAAATCAATATATTTGAAAATGTAGAAAACATCCAAAAATATTTAAACAAATGGTATTTTACTATTGTTTTTACAGTGCGATTAATCGCGATTAATTTTTTTGATTGCTTGACAGCTCTAATTTGGACCAAATATACAACCACTCTGAAATCAAAGCCAAATACAATGCTGGAGGGCAATCTTATGCCTAACCAAAATCAAAAAGCAAGGCTTAAGCCAAATAGGTCTCTCCAGTCTTACCAGTCTTCTAATGAAGAAAAATATAGAGGACTTAGATTCTATGATAAAAAAGCAAAAACTGCGTTATTTTTGCTTATATAATTTCATGCACGTGTTTTATACAAGTATGTTATTTTAAAATATCCGAAGGCTAGACTGTGACTTGCACTATGTGCCTGCACAAGATAATAAGGGAGAGAGGGAGCTTTATTCTGACATGTCCCATTTTTGTCCATCCTGCAATAACAGAGGTGGCTGGCTAGGGATGAGAGGAAGAGTGATGATTTGCTGGGAGAAGGGATGGAAGGGACTACACCGTATGCACCAATTCTGCTTCATCATTGACATACATTCAGTGTTCAAGTTTTTCATTGAAAAAATCTGCTCTTATTATTAATTCCCCAAATTACACAAATGCTTCAGATGTGTAATGTTTTCCAAACCATAGTTGAAAGGCCCATGTAATTTACATAGCTATATAAATCACTGCCCTCTCAGCAAGTAAAGATGTGACTAGTGTTAATGTAAGGTATAAAATTAACAAATTGAATGCCTGAATCATTTACATACATTATGTAATCTGATTTAAAATCTTGGTTTGCCATAAAACCAAGCATGCATTGATTCATGATTGAGTTTCAAATAAATAGTAATTGTGCATATATAGGCACAATGTATACTATGTACTTTTCACTTTCATGCAGTGCAGTTGATCATTTCATTCAGAGCTTGGTGCCTACCTCCTTAAGGCTCCTTTGAAATTCCCAGCTGTAATTATCTGTAATATCATCTTGCCATTGGCATGTGAGGAGAATGCTGGATTTTATTTTGTTTTTAAAATGTTACTAATATACAATATAGCATATCTACATGCAAGATGTGGAAAAGTATTGCAGAATAATCACCATGGAGCAGTCTTAGGCTTGCAGTTAAGAGTACTGGTCATACTTACACTCTATATAACATAGTTTTACCTTATACTGTCTTTAAAACTCCACTTTTACCTTGAAATTAATGGAAGTCTTTCCATTGACTTCAAAAGGCTTTGCCTCAGACTCTCTATTAATATAACTATTGGTGGGTTCATTGTTTAAGTGAGTGTCTTGAAAATCTGGTTGACAAAGTTAGCTGAACATGTAATCTATTCTTCCCCTTTCAACTTGGCAGATTATTCATTTTGCTTAGTGTAGTTTTTGACAGAGAGCCTGATCCAATGCCCGCTGACGTTAACAGACTTCAATTCAGCATTAGATCAGGCCCATCAGGCTTGTTATATCAGATGAGACAGGATCCAACCCCGTAACGCTTTCTCACATGAGTAGTCCGTACACATGCTGGTAACCCAATGTAAAGACTGATCAGGTGAATAAGGCTTGCAGGATTGGGCTTTTTTGTGTCTAGAGATTAAACTTTAAGAACTTTAAGTTTTAAACATTAAGAAAATATGTCAGTATTAACCCCCTACATAAAAGAACACAGAATATACACACTCTTTATGTAGCTAGCAATTTAGCACCTGATTTTCAAACTGGTTTTCAAACTCCGTTTCTGTGGACAGAATTTTGCACCTGCCAGGAAATGACTTGTAAGTGCAAAATTCTGCTCACAAAAGTAGAGACACGTGAAACCTAGATATCTGTTTATATACAGGGCCATTCCTGCATACTTTCCACCCCCAGAAATCCCAGTGAAATTGGTCTGCTGTTCTGGCTGTGTATAGAGTTCAGGATCAGGGCCTTACTAGAAGAATAATGTGGATTGATAATATACCTCAGACAACTCAGAAGAATAACAATCTTTCCTATGTTGTTTAAAAATTCCATGAGTCTCCTGCAGACTTTTCAAATCTTTGTGGTTTCTGTTTAAAATTACAGCAGATTTTTTCCAGTGGAGCATAGCAGCCCAATACGTTAGCTCCTTGTTGCAGAGTGGGAGGTTTCTCACATTTCCACCTTACAGTTAAACAGTTTCTTGGCAGCAATAAGTGCTAATTTAACAAATTTCTTTCCAGCATTTTTTGCCAGCGGGGATCCAGAAACACCCCCAAGTATTCAGAAGAGGTGATGTTGGGAACGGAAAAATGGCAAACTTCATCCCAAGAAGCCAGGTCAGTTCCAGAGACTCTGTACTGGGACCCCCTCCTGCTTGATTTTATACAAAGTCAGCATCTGATCTTACACAGCTAAATACTTAAGTGGATTGATGTTCAGCTGCCATTAAGAAGAATGAAGCCTATGTACCAATACTGTTTTAAATGGGATCCCCTTGTGTGTGACATATAAATGACAGGTTTGAATAGCAAATGTTTGTTTGATCTGTTTCGCCTGCTCTTTTTAATTTTTGTTTTCCCAGTGACCAAAAGAGTGATGATTCCAAAACTGGGGAAGGAATTTGTGTGTGTGGATATTTACAGGAAACCTTTCAGAGTTTGACTCAATGAGACCAGTATTCTAGTTTAAAAGGCAGGCTATGATTAAAAAGCATAAACTCAAATGGATTCTCAAGGATTCCTGTGCAAAATGATGCTTGCTGCTAACGTGGTCAGGGGAGAGAGTACTTTGAAGCAATTACCAAAGTAAAGGAGAACAGACTTTAACATGGATTGGGTGGAATTCCAAAAGGGATTAACCACCAGAACTAAAAGGATGCTTCTGTTAGCAATCTGTCTTGGACTGGGAGGATAATCTGTTCCAGAAGTGGCAGAAACTACCTGATTCTTACAGCCATTTAGCCAGTGAAAGTAACTTACAAAGAGAATCAGTAATTATAGTCTCTGGAATTATCAGACTCTTCTGTAAAATCAGCGGATTTAGCTAATGCTATCACTTCCTGTGATGTAGACAAATTGGAGGAAGTCCAGAGTCAAGCAACAAAAATCATTAAAGGTTTAGAAAATATGACCTATCAGGAAAGATTGAAAAAAATTGGGTTTGTTTAGTCTGGAGAAGTGTGACAGAGTGCAGGGAGTGAGTAGGTGAGCCTGCACTCTGATCACTTGGCGGCTAATTGGTTTCCCAGGAGAAGATGACTGGTATAATGATCCAATCAGGCAACCGGCCTAGATGGGGTAAACATTCAACAGGCCCCATCAGCCAAGGGCTGATAAAAAGAGGCACAAGAAGGAAGGAAGTGTAGGGAGAAGGAGAACTAGAACAGGGCTAGCAGAGTCTAATCATACAGAGACCTCAAAGTAGGGAGATCTCACTTTCCCCTCAGGTCCTGCTGAGAGGGCGTAAAACTTGGCAAAGATTGTAAGTAGGTGTGAGCACAGGGGACTGTGGTGATATTGGTGAAGGAAAATAAAAATAAAGTGTCACTGAAAGCAAACCTGATGGAGTCTGTGCAGTTTCTGCAGGAAAGATGATTGGGGAGGAGGGAGGGGGGCGGGCAGTTACAAGAAGAGATGACTAAGGAGGGACATGATAACAGTTTTCAAGTACATAAAAGGTTGTTACAAGGAGGCAGGTGAAAAAATATTGTCCTTAACCTCTGAGGATAGGACAAGACACAATGGGCTTAAATTGCAGCAAGGAAGGTTTAGGTTGAACATTAAGAAAAACTTCCTAATTGTCAGGATAGTTAAGCACTGGAACAAATTGCCAAGGTTGTGGAATCTCCATCGTAGATTTTTAAGAATAGGTTAGACAGACACTTGTCAGGAATGGTCTAATTATTATTTAGTCCTGCTTGAGTGCAAGAGCCTGGACTAGATGACCTCTCGAGGTCCCTTCCAGTCCTACACTTCTATGATTCTATTCCTAACACATATGGGCCAAGTGTGCCACCAAGATTCTGGCCAAACACTTCAGCATGATGGCAGGAAAGATGCCAAAGAGACCTTCCCCTTGCAATAAACTGAGAAAAAAAGTAGCTTATGGGAAGGTGGATAGGGATGAATGGTGGATTAACAGAGACAACAAAACACCAGATTCATTGATGGGCCTAGTCTTTCAGGGCAGGAGACTGCAGCAGTGCAAAATGGAAACAATCTCAATACAGCAGGAGAGGATATAGCCAGGCAGAGCAACCCAAAATATAGGAGATTCTGGCCAGGAAGGGAAATGTGGCCAGCAGAGATGGCCTTAAGAGCCCACAGAGACCTTTGCTCAAGCCCACTGGATTTTAGACCACAAGAAAAAGCAACACTAATCTGAGCTCTTTTATTAAGCAATCTTTTAAACCATTTCCTTATGGGGATGGACCTGAAAATGTGAATTGATAAGATCAATCACTACAGTTGAAAGTGTGTCACAGTTGATTTTTCCTGAAGAATATGAATTATTCATGCTTCCTCTTACAGTTGAGCAAGGCGATCCTTTGGGAAACATGAACCCACATTACAGATCTCTCGAGTTAGGGGAATGCAGATGAATTTGCTTCTTGGAGGCTATGACACTTACACTGCAGCTGCTGGCCATATGACTGTCACATGCATCCTCCCAACTGTCAGTCAGCTGCCTATAAATTAACTGGTTCCTTTGCTGAAAAGCCAATGCAGCCTATGGCCACAAGGAAGAGGTAGATGAATACAGTGAGAGGCAGCATCAACTAAGGGGTTTAGCATAGAAATGAGAGCATGAGTCTCCTATATTCTAATTCTGGCTTTACTGCTGCTGCCTTTTGTGGCTCTAGAGAAACCCTGGGAAGGGAAATAGTGGTACCACCACCTGCCATTGGAATATAGATTCCACCCCAGGCTGCAGGTGGTTTTACTTATGCGGGGAGGTGTAATTTATAACTCCCTGACTAGCATTAGAGAATCAAGGGCAGAGATCGGCAACCTTTGGCACGTGGCAGGGCATGGAAATCAGCTGGTGGGCCAGGATGGTTTGTTTACCTGCAGCATCCGCAGGTTCGGCCAATCGCAGCTCCTACTGGCCGCAGTTCACTGTTCCAGGCCAATGGGGGCTGCAGGAAGCGGCGTGGGCCAAGGGCTGTGCTGGCCGCAGCTTCCCGCAGCCCCCATTGGCCTGGAACGGTGAACCGCAGCCAGTGGGATCTGCTATTGGCCGAACCTGCGGACGCTGCAGATAAACAAACTGTCCCAGCCCGCCAGCGGATTTCCCTGGAGGGCTGCGTGCCAAAGTTTGCTGATCCCTGATTGAGGGTGAAATCCTGGCCTTATTGAAGCCAAAGAGAGTTTTGCCATTGACTTCAATGGGGCCAGGATTTCCATATCCAAACCAAAAGATGGGCTATTTAGGGCAGTGGCTTGGCTTCCTGTGTGAGTTAATAGCATCTGGCAGCCTGTAGTGCTATTGTAATACAAATAATGAGGAATACAAATTATTATTTCTTATTTATTGACTCATCCATTTTGTTTTGAACACTATTAGTCATGGATTGTTTTGTCCCAGACACGTAAGATTGTGAGAGACCTCTTACAAAAAATACGTGTAAAACGTATACAAAGTGAATTCATACTATTTAGCTACATATAATCTTAAATCAATATATAAATAGCATGCTGAGGCTAGTATGCAACTCTGCTTACACTGAATACTGCATATGTAGTATTACAAAGATACAATTTCAGCAGTATTCAAAGTTGGTTAGCCTTCCTCCATTGAAATTATTAGAACTAGCTTCATTCCCTCCTCTTTGCGTTTAGAAATCTACACAAGTGAGCTCTGAATTGGGAACATATTAGCCCTAATTATGATTTGTTTAACTTGTTCATTTGAACAGATGAGATAATCCTTTCCTAACGTGGATTTTTTTATTTGTTTATTTTTTACCGACATCACACCTTCATATGGCTGAATTGTTCTTTTTGTTAGCTGGCCTTTTTTTAATGTGTGAAGTTTTCCTGATGTCCAGCATATGGTACAATATTTTTATAAGGCTAAATTTGGCAGAAGAGAAAAGGATAAAACAACTTACGTGCTATATTTCAATAGCTAACTAGAGAAGCATCCTCTGAAATTCTCATTCTCATTAGTAAATGGACTAGATATGTCTCTGATGTAAGCTCAACTGAAATCAGTGGCGTTGCACCAAGGATGAATATGTACAACTACATTTTAGATGGCTTGAGAGGCAATTTTAATTTTGGAAAAACAACACAACTACTTACCAGATTAAAACTATAGAATGAAACATGGTAAATAGAGTTTTCAAAGTCTAAACACTTACCCGGTTCATACTTAGGAGCATGATTGTTTATTTTTGAGGAGCAGAAATATACCTCAGGCATTGTACTATTGCTTTTATATCTTTTGCTCCTATATATTTCTTATTTCTTTCTTCCTAAGAGCTTCAGAGAAAGAGAAACTTTGTTGCACTATCAACTTGTTCATAAAGAAAATGTCAACAAAATGGGTTGTCTTGACATACAAGATTACTGTGCTATATTTCAGGGCCATATATTATGCAAGTGTATTTGTTTACACATAAGGGAGTGTAAATCATACCTTTTATGAAAAAATTGACTTTCCAATAGTTACTCTGCCTTTTCTGTCTTTAAATTGAGTGGCAAGACTTGTCACCTAGCACTTTTATGCTGATTCTCTAGTATCCTTTCCTGGAACTCTCTAGTATTCTTTCCTTTAGCCATACACTTTTTCATATCTGCATTACTAGGTTCCAGGCAAGTCCTGGGATTTTTATTGTTAGATTTTATTCATTGAATTTTGAAAGCCTTTGTATACTGATACCTATTTTTGTAGCATCATATTTATGCTAGAACTGGGCCCAACCCAAACCTTAAATCCAAGCACCGTGAACTTCAAGGATGTTTGGTTCCAGATTCTAATTTTACAGCTTGGTCCCTTTTATAATCTGCATCAATTCTACTAAACAATTTCAATATTATGTTTATGTAGTTTTCCGAACTCTCACAGTTGGGTTTCCTTTTAATAAACTGCCTAGATGTCCTAAAGAAGCACAGTGATTCTGTACACATATTGTAATGAGAACAGAAACATTTGTTCTGTACAGAGAAATCACCGCAAATTCCCCTGTTTTCAAAAATCATTCTCTTAGAAACTAAGGACCTTCCTTCATCACTTGCACCATTTTTACACCAGTGTAACTCCATTGACTCCAGTGGAATTACTCCTGTTTTATAATGATATTAAGAAGAATCAAGCTGTATGTGTCCTAACACACTAGAGGGGCTGATTCTCATTTACACCATTTTTGGAGTGAAAGGGCATTTTTTTCTGTTCATACATCACCTAGCATAATGTTCAAGACTGGTATGCCTAGGTGCTACTACAATACTAATAAATAACAACAACAATGAATTAATGTCTATTCACTTTAAGCAGCGTGAAGAGGCCTTGGTGTAAATGAGAATCAGGTGCCAATATATTTCTGACATTGTTTCACCTGGAGAGTGCAAAAAAAAAAAAAAAAAAAAGCTATTAAGGTATTACCAAAATAACAGGCACACTCCTGTTAATGAAAAAAAAATACTTTTCTAATGAGCTGGGGCAGATCTTGGCATTGACATGTTGTTTGCTTTTCTTCAGCTTTCTAAGTGCATTTGATGTTTTAAAAATAGTTTTGCAATTTTAAGGTGTTGTAATGTATATTCTGTATGAAGATATACAAAAGATTCCAGCAGTTCTAGGCTAACTAGAAAGAACTGCAAGAGCAGTTAGAGCACTTAAAAGAAAAACTTCTGTAGTTTGCTCTTGTGCAGTGGATTACAATATATCACTAAACAACATATCTTACATATGTAGCCCTATATTGTATTCATTATAGATATTTTGGGCTTGATTCTGTATTGCCTTGCATTTTGTGTGTAAAAACTCCACTCCTCTGAGTTGGTAGCAATTTGCCATCACTTTGCACCATTATGAGTGCTACATTAGCTGCCAGGCAGGGGAGAGTCAAGCCCTGTATTTTTTAAAATATGACAACACCTTTTCTTTACATCCAATAAAACAACAAAAATCCCCCATGCTGACCGCAATACCTCTTCTCTTTTAACTAGGGCCTGACAAAAGTCCACTGAAGTCAATAGGAGTTCCATTGATTTTAGTAGGCTTGGTATCAGGCCCTGTAGACTTAGGCTGATTCACCACTCTGGGCACTTGGTAAAATGTCCCCACATGGGGCAAATTAGGGAGATAATCTGTTAAGGACTGAATGATTAACCAATTAACAGGGTGGCTCAGCTCATCAGCTGAAGCCAGCAAAAAGAGAGGCAGGAAGAGGAGAAAGAGATAGGCTGGAAGGAAGGGTGGGCTAGAGATGCCTGGGATCTCAGGTAGGTAAATGCTTTTTCCCTGTGTATAGGGAGAATTTAAAACTTTGAGTAGTGGGGAATGTGCTTTGTTATAATCATGCTATAAATAAAGCACTGAGTGTTGAACTTGTCACAAGTTCTGTGTGAGAATTGTATGTTGTAGGGAATCCAGGGGAACCCCACCCTCAGAGGGACCCTTATATTGCCTTGTGTTTGTATTAATTATGTAGTATAACTATAACACAGAACAATATTTATTTTGTTTTCAACAGATGTGGTCCCTATTCTTTGGCCAAACATTGTTTCACATGAATGTAACTATTATCATACATGGCATAAATAGGCTTTGCAGAATTTGTCATTTTGATGGATAATCATTATTTAAAGCTTTCACAGTTATGGGAAACTTAATGGGGGAGGTCAAACAAGAGGGGAGGTCAGACAATTATTTAACGAAGGAGATCTTGAGATTCAAAGAGCTAAAGCTTTATAGCCATTCATACACAAATTGTTGACATCCTGTGTCAAAATATGCAAAGAAAATATCCTTAAATCAAACTAATAAGTTCCCTTAACACTTTTCCTATTTTGCTGATCAGTGAAAATATTTTTCTGTGTACAATGAAATTTAATGATTTCTGATCCTTCCAAGTCTAAGTATATGTGATATCAAAATGTCTTTTGCAGAAAGAAACTCTTAGACATGCCCTGAGCTATAAAATTCAGTATTTTCTGTCTTTTATTCTCAATTGTTTCTTATGTTGATCAGGTTTTTGAAGATAAATATTTCCTGGTGGTTGGTTCTTCCTCTATATTTTGTCCTTTGACTTAACATACAGTTGACAGTAGTAGTAGTAGTATCTCGATGACCCAGGAAAAGGAGGAGTTTAGACAAAACTCCTTGTGCTTTTGGCAGTGTTTAGGTTTACGAAAGACCTAGAAACACATGTGTTGGTAGAGGGCTTTCTTGACTAAGATAGGGTTCTTATATATAGGAGTGTGTGTGTGTGATATAGATATATTTATATTTCTCCTCTCCTCTCTTCTTTTTGTTTCACGTCTTCCATTCTGTTCAAATCTATCTGACTCAGGAAGGCCTTTTGAAACTTTTCTTTATTGGCTCTGAGCTGAGGTTTGGCTGAAAAACTAAGGAGAGTCACAGCAGCTCTACAGAAGATGGAGAACCTTGCTTGTTGTAAATAAAACTGTTGAACCCTGCAAACTCTATTTACATATTATGGAGTTAATATCATTGCTCTCTTCTTTACCAGCTTTTCAGTCTCCTGGGCCACCCGATGCAATGACTGAATTTAGCTCTATCATTTCTGCATGTGGCTATAGCCATGTAGAGAACTGAAGTGAAACACTGAATTTAGGCATCATCCTCTACTCAGCAAAAGTAATAAGTTTGTTCTGGGTCAACAACTTATCTCCTGTGCAACTTTTATATTTAATAAATATAAGCAAATAACAGACACCTTTAAAAAGATCTCCCTTTTAGATGTGACCTAGTCTACGACTATTGCCTGGGAAGTCTGAATCTATCTTGCCAGCTGAGATGGGTGAATTAGAAGGAGTGGATCAGCATATTGAACATGTCAGGACTAAACTATAAACTTTCTCTAGAATACTAACAGAATCCTTGTCTTGAAGTAGGAGCAATAATTTGCCTAATGCACAAGCAATTTGAGAGATTTAGGAAATGAAATTAAAGGCAGGAATCTGCAAATAGTTGGGTGCCAGGAGATGAAGATATTCTGGGTCTCATCAGATTTATGGAATAACATGTCATTTCAGATATCAAAGAAGATCAAGGAACCTTTGTAATAAGAAATGAATTCGTGCTCAGACTAAATTATTAAACACAATGGGAGCCAAGATGGAGTGTACTATAATGGCTAAAAACGGATCTCTCTTTCTCCCCTGAATTTCAGACAAAGTGGAATGACTTGGTGGCTTGAAAGATGTTCTTTTCAGATTACTTGGTTTCCTAGGTTAAAACTTGGACTGATATTATAATGACTTGATTTGTCCTCTAATATACAAATCTCAGCTCATTAATTCCACCCCCTTACTTTGTTCATAGTTAGTTACTTGCTATATTTTAAAGAAAATATCTTGCAGCCTTTATATGGCTCTTCTATTCAGGTGGTGTAAAGAGCCCTCAAAGGCAGTGGCTCAACTCCTGGGTACTGCTGCATATCCGAGGGCTCCCTGGCTACTGTAAAACTAGCAAAACCGCTCCGCACTCGGCAGGAGTACAGAAGTTATTTAAATCTAACTTTGCCCTCCCCCCACCCATGCACACTGACTCCATTTCAGTGCCAAGTACAGAGAATGAGAATAGGGGGCCTTGTGTCTAAGCCTGATCCCGTTTAAGTCAACGGTAGAACTCCCGTTCACTTTAACGGCTTGCTCCTGCTTTTCTTAGGCTAGGTCTATACTAGCCGCCTGAATCGGTGGGTAGAAATCGATCTCTCGGGGTTGGAATTACCGTGTCTCGTTGGGATGCGACAATCTATCCCCGAATCGACATTCTTACTCCACCACTGGAGGTGGGAGTAAGCGCCATCGACGGGGTGCCAGGGAGGTCGATTTTTGCCGCCATCCTCACAGCGGGGTAAGTCGGCTCCGATAGGTCGAATTCAGCTACGCTATTCGTGTAGCTGAATTTGAGTATCTTAAATCCAGCCCTCCCCACCCCCTGTAGTGAAGACCTGCCCTTAGACAGTAAGCTCCTTATGACCGAGATCTACAGCTGGATTCTCCTGTTGGTTACACTAGTTTTAATCCAGTGTAACCCTATTGACCTCTGTGGAATTACTGCTGATTCTCACTGGTCTATATGAGAGAAGAAAGAGGCTCTCTGCCCTGTATTTGTCTGTAACGCTCCATGCATTTCTATGGCACTGTGTAAATAATAATATAATAGGAACTGGGTCTCAGCCTGTCAAAGCGTGTGGGTTTGACTGAGAGTGAGTAAACAGTCCATGTATTCCCAACCGCTATCCCATATAAGGAAGCAAGTGGTTGCTGGGAAGGAAAGGTGCATGGAAGAACTTTCTGTACTGTGTATGGTTTAGGAGTGTGGAACTAACAAACTACTCCACGTGGGAGACAACCGTATCCTGTTTTCCTTTGTAAGTGTTAAGGTGAGGTGCACACCTCCAGACTTCCTATGTCTCTGCATCTGTCAGTGGAAACCCCAAAATGCTAATGTGTAAGACCTTTTCTGAGAGGCAAGAGGCCCTGGCCATGAGTCTCCGTCCTCATCCAGAATGAGTCCCCACGCCATTCCTCAGCCAGCAGCAGATTACAGCAAAATAGGGGACTCTCTATGCTTACACTTCTACCACTTAGAAAAATGAATGTGACAATGGCCTTAGCACCTCTGTTATCATTCCTCTCCCATCCATTCAGAATGCAGTGGCTAAAATGATTGTTTTGCCCATTTCGTACTTCTCTTCATTCCACCAGTGAATCCTGCCTCCATACCCTTGCTATCCCCTGCTCTCAGGCTTTGCCCACACTAGAACCTGAACAACTAAACTTTTTTGCGGGGGGGGGGGGACAACACACTCCTGAATGACACAAAGCACCAGTGTGAACAGCGCTTTGTCGGTGGCAGGGCCAGCTCTGGCTTCTTGGCTGCCCTAAACGCGCCCCCCCCCCCCCAAAAAAAAAAAAAAAAGGGGCGGCCAGAACGGCAAAGCAAAAAAACCTGCAGCGCGGCCGGAGCGCGGGGGCAGGGGGCCCGCCTCGGGGGGGGGGGGGAGGGGGGGGGGAGGGGGAGGGAGAGGGTGGGAGAGAGAGAAGGGGGCAGCCAGAGCTACAGCAGGGGCGCTGCCATGCGGCCCCTCCTGCTGCACCGCCTCCTACCGCAAGGGCTCCGCTCTGGTTAGCGGGGAGGGAAGGAAGAGGAGTGCCCTGCAGGGCGCTCTGGTTCTCCGTGCCGCCGCCCCCTACAGGACAGCCAGAGCAGAACAACAACAAAAAAAGCAGCCATGCCGCCCCAGGCTTGGGCAGAATGCCACCTCCAACAATCTGCCGCCCCAAGCACCAGCTTGCTCAGCTGGCCCTGGTCGGTGAAAGAGCTCACCTGTCAACAAAGCTACTGCTGCTTGTTGGGGATGGAAGCTTTTTGTCAGCAGGAGAGCTCTGTCCAGCTGACAAACAGTGGCTACACTTCATGTTTTTTAGTGGCATGGCTGTAGCAGCACAGCTGTGTTGCTAAAAGGTGCATAGTGTAGACACCGCCTCAGTCTCATCTTTGGGCCTCCTTCCATGCCGTCCTCTATTCCTGGAATACCGTCCCTCCCCTATTCCCCTTTTCACCCATTTGCCTCCCTTTCCATCCTATTACATTAAAAAGCAAATGGGGGAAAAAGGGAGAGAGAATAACACTGGGACCTAACTTTTCTCTGTACCTGTCAGTACCTTTTGATTTCCTATTTTATGTAGACTAGTAGCTCCTCAGGACAGAGACTGCAGCTCAGCTCTCATGCTGTATCCATTTTCTTCTATTGCCAGTGATTTTTAGAGCAATCTAGGGACTACTGTAATCTCCACCAGCTGGTAACCATTCCCCAAGAGCCATCAGCTAGCTGGGGAGAATCCGAGTGCCCTCCCTGCTCACAGTATAGCCCTTTTGGGGGCCTACAGGGGCATGGTGTAGAAACTGGTTGTGCTTAATCTGTGCCTCCTGTGGACCATCCCACACTGGGAGAAAGTCCAGCAGGCAGGATGGGGCCAGTTTTTGTCCCTGTTGCACTGCCAGTGTTATGCAAAGGGAGTGGAGCAGGATCTGGTCCAGTGCCATCTTTTGTCTTGTAAAGAACAAGACAGAGACACTGTTGGGATTTAAATAAATTATGATGATTTTGCATTTTCTTTATCAGAAGACCAGCTGGGTTTTGCTATAAAAATATTAAACAAGCAGAAGGGTCTGTGTTGTGCATGTGCACTATTCGTATTCAATCTCCGGTAAATAAAAAAAAATCTAATTCCCAGTTCAAAACTTCCTAGCAGGATAGGAAGTAAAATGGATTAAATTTAAAGAGGTCAGTGCAGGCACCTGTATTTTTGCTGCTATCCATTGAATCCTGCTGTAGACAGATTACATTCTTTCTGGCTCTACCTGCCTGCTCTTTGGAGATTCTACTAATGCAAGCCCCATGTTCTTAGGCCAGCTTCTATCCTTGGTGGCTAAAGGTCTCCCAGAGTATCTCTTCTAAGGTCAGCAGCACAATGTGGTTTAGAAGCTCACTGTCTAAAAGGGGTGCAGATGTCATTGTCTTTGGTTCTAAAATAGTCTCTAACAGAAGTAGAGCAGTCTGTAGTGGAATGGATCCCATCCATTGATCAGCAGGAAAGGGTTCTGGCTGAGCAGAAAGTGTCATGGCTACCTATCCTCAGGAAAAAGATTTGCCTGGAGCACGAGCCTGAGGGCACTATGACTAGGCTCAGCTAAACCCAAGAGATTATAAAAGGAACAAGTGATAGGCTGTTTCTCAGCTTGGACAGAGCTCCTTAAAACTGTACCTCTGCTGTAGCTAAGGAAGGTGCTATAGTTGAAAATGGCTCTCTTGAGTTACTTGAGGAAACTGAGTAGGAGAAACTTTTGAGTTATTTGTGGAAATTCTGACTGCACAATGCCTTTTTAACACTTATTTAGGAGCCCTGCCTATGGGATCTCTTGCTCGTTCTCAGCTGCAAGCCCTCCATTGTTGGTTCCTCCTATGACTTACTTTCCTCCTGAGAGAAAACTCAGGTAAGGTTTGTGTGGGAGTATGCCTGACAAGCACAGGCTAGAAATGACTAACTTCTCTCACAATACAGAGACTGGAGGGCCTCATGAATCCTGCATTTTTGATTTGGGTGGGGAAAATCTCATGTTAAAAAATCTTTGCTTTAAATGTTTGCTTTGCTTTTAGCATTATTCCCGGTGAAAAGAGCCTTGAAAACATAGAAAGGGCTCTATGGTTGAAAGGTCTTCTAAAAATCAGAGTGGCTGCCCAGGATTGGCTTTGAGAGTCCATAAAACCATGAGCCCAGGACTCTTTAGTGGACTTACAATAGGCCACAGTGGCAGTTGGTAATGCTGCCAGTGGTAGCAGAGGTCCTGTAAACTCCCTTCTAACTGGCTGCATGTAGCTGAGACAACTCTTCCACTAAGGTCTTTGTGACCTGTTGCTACCAGCTCAATAGCATGGGAACAATTATGGTATATTGGGCTAGGTAGGGGAGGCTATAATCTCACTCTGTTACAGATGCCCTTTGTGGCCTTAGTAAATTCACTTAAACTTTCTGCCTTGGGTTCTCCCCTCCCCCCCCTTTGCCAAAAATAGGGATAATACTCTCATCACACAGGAGGGGTTGTGAAGACACATTAACATTTTTGAAGCACTATACTGGTAATAAACTTCACCAGCATGTGCTCACAACCCTCCAGTTCACAGGGGCCTAGCTGCTTGTTTGGATGAATGTTCCTCGCAAAAACGTCTCAGACTAGTAACTAGGCACAAGGGCCTGGATTCACAAAGGTACTAGGATTTGTGACACCCAGTCTTGCAACGCTTAACTTTTAGGTGCCTAGAAAAATCACGGAACACACTGTTGTTCACAAAGCTGGTCTAGGCATCTAGATTCCCTGTACAATGCGGGGGGAGTAGAGGGAGAGAGGCATGTTAGGCTGTGTAATGGTTCTCCTGGCACCCAGGACTCGGAGTATTCTTGGTACACCTGGTCTCTAGCAAGAGGGAGTCTTGCCTGTGGTGGCTGGGAGTCCCCAACACCACCAGCCTTTCAGTCACTCAAGCACCATCTCCTTGGCTATAACCTGCAAAGCAAAGACTGGGATGGTAACAATAGGTGCATCCCATGCCCTGAGTCTCCAAAGGAGCAGTTTATTAGTTTTACCTTAAATCACTGTTCTTGTATAGCACACAGCATTTGGGAGTGCATATAATAAAACAAAAGTTGGCTTATTTAAGAAAGAATAGAGATTCCTCTAGAAATGAGGAGGGGGGGGACAAATGGCTACAATTCAAAATAAAAGATTAGGAAAGGTAAGTATAGTCCCTATCTAACAACAACATATGGTCCCCGCTCTCGCTGCCCCCCCACACCCACACCAAAGTTCTGTCTGTTGCAGAGTTGGTTGGCTTCACAGGAACCAAATTTTCATGGACCCCCCCCCCCCCCCCCCCCCCACACACACACCCCATCTCACTCAACAAGATGATTCCTGAGTGAATGGATTCAGTGTGTCTCTCCCCACTCTGTTATACTGAAATAGTCTCTTGTCTTTGTTCACACATAGGATGCTCCCATGTCTGTTCTATTTCTTTTTGACCTTCTTTTGTGCTTTTGATTGTTTTGCAGTTGTTGTCTGTTGGTTTTCTATTGATAACCTTGGGATGGAGCAAAGCTAGATAATTGAGCCTTGCATTGCATCGCTGGGTCAGCTGGGTCTATAAAGTGTGCTTTCAATATAGTTGCATTATTCCTTATGTATTACCTGTAATACATCTCACAATGACTGAGTCTTGATAAGATCAGAGCTTCTTGTAAATGCCTTACATATCCCTTAGGGATAAATACCCACCAGACCTACATTTCTTGTAATGAGCTCACCAGGCCTGAGACAGGGGTTGTTTATAGAGGCCAGTGAACCCTTTTGCTGGTTTACACCAATGGTTCCATGTCAGACTGCAAGTCACAAAAAGCTAGCATGCTAGGCAGGGAGCCACATAGGTTTGTCCGTGGGAGATGCTGACAAGGGGGGGTGTATCCTAAGCCCTCTCACAGAGAGGTTCCTAAATCTAGACTGTAGGAAGGCACCTGTCTCTGCTAGTGTCTCACAAACAAACTGATCTCCTGGATTCAGTTGACTAGATTCCCAAGCTGCTGCTCGTGAGAATGAGTTAGGCAGGTACCTAGCTCCACACACACAATGACTGATGGAGGTGGCTGTGGGGCCCACCTTATGACTTTTAGCCTACTGATTTAGAACATTCTCCTGGGATGTAGGGGACCAAGGTTAAGACCCCTCCCCCCCACCTAAGGGACAGTATTTGCATGGGGGGGGTGTCTCCCACCTCTCAGAAGGGTGCTGTAACTACTGAGTGAGGAACCCCCACATCAGAATATCCCATTAATCTCTTCTGTTGACATTGTTGCCCTGTATATAAATAAGGAGTCATGGGGCAGGAGGACAGGACCATGGGTCTCCCACCTCCCAGCCCTAACCACCAGGCTACCAAATTGTTTTCTCTTTGGCCCAGTGAAGTGGTTCTACTGTAGCACAATGAGGGCCTTGGATGTAGGTGCCAAAATCCCTTTATGAATCTGGGACAATGTCCCCACACCTGTGGCAGACCTGGAGCCCAGCTGCATAAGAGCTGGGGGGCAGAGACCTTCCTACATCCCATACTTTGCTGCATATTGGGCTACACACATTTGTCATCCTTACCTGTCAACTACCCTTCTCTCCAAATCTTCCCATTTCTTGTTGAGGTGCTTGATGTAATTCAGAACTGTTCGTTTCCATGTTGTTCGTGGTCTTCTGCTCTTTCTTCTTGTGTTTTCTGGCTTCCGTTCATGGGCGTATTTGGTAAGCATTCTTTTTCCATTCTCAGCATACGTCCCAGCCACTGATCTCCTCTTTTGTGGATGATTTGTGAGAGTGCCTTAACTAGTAATTTTTCTGATGACTTAATTTGTCTTCCTATCTCTGTTATTCACAATATTCTTCTCTACATTTTGTGATTAAATGCATCCAGCTTTTGTGTATCTTTCTTGGTAAATTGCTCTGCTATACGTCTCACTGCTATATGTTGTGATGGTGATAACAGTTGCTACCCCTCCCCCCAAAAAGGGCGGGGGGCAGAGAAGACACCTAAAAATCTCCTAATTTAACCCCTCCTATGCATCCACTCTCTTATGTAAAAGTAGTCTTAATCTGAGGTGTATCCCAATGAATCTTTGTATTAATCCTCAAGGTGGCCCCTGTGTATAGTGGTGTGTTTATGATGGCCTGGAATTAGCTATATTGGGAAAGGGGCAATAAAAACCACAGGTGTGCCCCAAAATGCTACAGATACACCTGCCACAACCTTTGCTAGAGGAGCAATTGATTGACTGTGTACTCAGTATCAAATGGAGAGCAATTAAACTCTCTTCAAAGATGGAGTTCTGGTTGATTGTGATTTCAGCTGGCCAAAATGGAGACGTTGATGTATTCTGTAAAACTTACTGGTGCGCACAAATCTGACTAGAGAAGGAAAGAATAGCTAATTTGAGAGTAACTTTGTGTGCTAATTCTCAGAATTGGGGATTACAATAAAAAATAACCATTTAACTGATTGCTAACGGAAGGATGCACTGGGATTGGGGAAGTATATTCAATTAAAATATCTTTTTAATGTTTCGTCCCCTAACGCTTTACAAGCCAGATACAGGAATTGTGCGCACTGTTGTATTAATTTAGATGGAATATATGGGCCCAATGAATCAAAGGAGTTAACATGACCCTTTCACTAGCCAACATTAAACCATGTTAAACAAGGCTCAGAGTTTGGAATACAGAGACCTCAACCTGCTTTACACCATGGCAAATGCACCATTAAAAATCTTTAACCTTTTTAATAAAAACACAGAAAAGAGAAAGTTACAACATTTGAAATGTAACATTAATTAAGGCTTTCATTTTATCAACATCCCTTCTTCCCTTTCACTGTAGAGAGCTAAGTTCCCTCTAAGCTGCGTGGCTGCCTATTAAGCCCAGTGCAGGAGCTCAGGGCCACGGCGGGGAGAGGTGCCCCTCCCTGACAGCCCCAGTGCAGACCTACTGTGGCAGGGAGAGGTGCCCCTCCCCTAGCACCAAACTGCTGCAGCCCTGGGGCAGCCTGCACCCCAAACTCCTCATCCTGGTCCCACCCCAGAGCCCACCCCTACCTTCTGTTACAGCCCCAAACCCCTCATCCGCACCCCCAGCCAGAGCCCACACCCAACCCTCTGCCCCAGCCCTGAGCCCCCTCCAACCCCACCAAACCTGTCAGCCCCACCTCGTCACATGAATTTTGTTATGGGCACCAATATGAAGGTGATGTGTCACACAACACCTCCATATTGGTGCACATAACAAAATTCATTCTGCACATAGATCTAAAAAAATTAGAGGGAACACTGGTAGAGAGTTGAGTTCTTGTTTTTAAGGCCTGGGGGTGGGGAGGAGACTGAAAAGCCCTTTATTTGACAATCTCTTAGATGGTGGTAGTTTTCCTTTTTGGGTTAAAATGTATGAATCTATGAAAGAGTTTGTTGAGATGGGCTGGACCTGTTGTTGAAGTCTGGTCCCATTTTTCTAAAAGACAAACAAAACAAAGAGGGGAGAGAAAAGAACAGTGAAGATGGCAAATGCAGCTTCTGTTTCTGGTATTGACTTTCTCTAGATATCTCACTGCTGGAAAAAACACAGGCACAGTACACTGTCATATCAGACACTATGAGAGCTGGCAAACTTTTCACCGTTGTTGGGTGGTTTAGGGCATTGCTTTTAGTTGCTTCTCTGGTCACAGGCTTAGAGTAGTGCTGCAAAATGCATAGTCTTGGCTGGCTAAGCCAGACTCTTATTAGATAGCAGGCAAAAGGAGAGGCATAGGAAATAGAAAAAATAAAATGGGGAAGGAAATGAACACATGGGGTGAATGTGAGACAGTTTCATGTACCTGGTGGTGTTGGGGATTCAGCCAGAGCTGATGGAAGTGGCGACATCCTCTGGATCCTTCTCTTGGCCTGGTCTGGTCAGAACGTCTCCTAGGACCAGGACACTGAAGGCCCAACAGTGTTAGGGTAGATCCTGCAGTCCCAGGAGATGGTGAGTGTGGCAGCCATGATGGTAAAACTCAATGCAGCAGTGGTTGGAAGATAGCTGCTGCTTCTGCTAATTTGACATTATTTTACCTTTAAGAACCCCAAAAGGAAGTGAAAGGTGAAATAGACCTAATTGGTGAACCAAATAATGAGGGGATAGGCTAACTTCCAACACACCAACTTTGGTTCATTGATTTCCAGTCCTACATTTTTCTTGTTCACCAGGCATGATCGTAACACAGTCCTTGAGTTATAGCCACCATAGGCCTTTTTGTTTTGTTTGGACTAATTCAATCTGTCTTCCTTTTGTACCTTTTTCCAATCAACTTTATTATAGGTTACTGTGACACTTTCACTCACTCCGGACAGTTGAGGTCACAATTAGGGTAAATTCATAGGCCCAATTGTCAAAACAGTTCCTAGCATTGGGATGGTGTGTGGCAACTGAGTAAGTGTACAGCAATGGTACACAGTAGCCCACGATGGAAAGGGAAGAACAACGTTGTATCCAATGGCAAACTACAGGAAGAGAGAGGATGACTTTAAGCACTTTTGCAAATCTCCCCTAAAACATCGGCCAGCCTATGGGATTTTAGAGCACAAGTCCTACTGAAAGGCAGTGGGCTCTTAAATCCATTAGGTACTCTTGCAGATCTGCCCCTTAACATATTGTGGGATTCTAACCACTGCCTATGAGTATACTGCATATTCAGCATAACACTGAACAGTAATAATAGCTCTTCCCCTGTCCACTATCCAGTTGTCTGGGTCAGTGGGAGACCCACATTCTTAACAAGGACCTTCATAAGTATTGCAAATTCTAATTCAGGCAACACCTTACAGTGGTAAAGAATCACTATCGACCAGAAGTAGGCAGGATCGTGTGTGCGTGTTGGGGGTGCCACCTAAATGCCCCAGTACCATGCTGGGGAAATGGTTTATTAGAGCAGTGCTCTACTAAACGGATGCCTCTAAACCAGTGGCTCTCAACCAAGGGTCTGTGTACTCCTGGGGGTACGCAGAGGTCTTCCAGGGGGTGTGTCAATCCTCTAGATCAGTTTCTCAAACCAGGGGTTGCAACCCAGGGGGCCATGGTATGGATTTAGAGGGGTTGTAAGTGCAGGGCTGATATTGGGAGGTGGCAAGCAGAGCAAATGCCTGGAACCCCATGCAACAGAGGCTCCCATTAAGCTAAATTACATGCTTCCACCCTGGGTGGTGGGGCTCAGGCTTCAGGGGTACAGTAGTATAGAAAAGTTGAGAACCACTGCTCCAAACCATCTGTAAAAACATGTGCATAACTTGCATAGTGTATTGATTCTGGGCTACACCTAGATGCCTGTCAATGGCTGTGGCAAAGCCTTTTTTTTCCCCCCTTCCCTCCCCCTGCTCCCTATTTGCACCTGGAGAAAAGAGTGACTTCTTTACAATGAGGATCTTGCCAAAATTACCCATTAAGATTTATGTTTTTTGTGTAATGTGTGATGCGTGGGGTTACACTTCAGGACTATACAGAAATTGAAACTAATAAGTGAATTGCATCTTTGGACCACATTATGCCAATGCCCTGGGGTTTGAACTGGCTCCAGTAAGTTTCTGGGTGGTATTCAAGAGGCTGGAGTTTTAACCTGTAAACCCCTAATACATCTCTAACTGGACAAAGGCTAAAGATCTAAGTATAGATTGGGTGTGGGGTGTGTTTTTGGGGGGTGGGGGACAGAGGTGGGGAGGTTGGCTGTGTTCTCTGGTTCACATTTCAATCATTATGAGCAGTCTTGCCAACCACCAGCATTTGAAAATTACAAGTCTGGATTAAAAATCATAATTTATTTTATTTGGGGTTATTTTTATTTGCCTTTTGGTTTCTGAACCTTTTAGGTTGTGAGTTAAAACTTTTTTCTGCAACCATGAGGGCTAGAAATTTAAACAAAGTGCAATTTTCATGCAATTTCTTGATTCCAACAACTGGGGCTTAAAAAATCCCCCACAGCTTGTTATGAGACTCATGATGAAATTGTATGTTTAAGGCTAACAGGTGATGGTCTGACCCACAGTGTGCACTCGGTCTTTGTTCACTGGCCATAAAATTAAAACTTAAAAAGATGTTTGACAGATCCACTGCATTTGGACTTGTTCAGAATCAACAAAAATGTAAATACATTTTGTCCAGAATGGGTTTGAGGCATTGGCACAGGTGAAAGAGAATAACCCCAACGAATTTTGGAATAACAGAAAAACTATTATGTGTGGCGTAAAACTGCCAAAGCACACATTCCAAAAAGTCAGTGGTGGACCACTTCATAGTTAACTGAGAAGGTGTTTGAACTGGCGCAAAAATGACACTGAGTGAAAGAGATTAGCTTGGAGATGGAAGAATGTAGGGGAGAATGTAGGGACCTGAACAGACGGATTCAAAAACAGACTAGATTAGATGAGTGACTATATAAAGGCAAAGTGTATGGAACTTGAGAATTGTGAAGACTATAATAATATAAAAGGTATGTTCACAGTGGTCAGACTTACCAAAAGGTTTTCCCTGTGCTCAAACCTAATAAAAGATCACTGGGCATGATTAATATTAAACATGGGTGGAGAGATTGGCACAGTAATCTGTATGTCTCATCAAAGCCATTTACAATACAGGATCACAGGAAAGAAAGTACAGAGCTGGAGCCATCAATCCTGTGAGAGGAGGTGGTGCATACTATTATGAAAATGGAGCCTGGAAAAGCACAGGGATAGATAACTTGCCTATAATTGTTAAAAGCAAATGGCAAATATGGTACTGATCTTATGTCATCAATACAAATTTTCCACTAGAAATTAGCCAGAAGACTGGATGAAGGGAATTTTTTCTTTCCTTAACAAAGAAGGGAGCCCTAACACAGTGTAGTTACTATTGCACCATCTCCCTTATATCGCATGTGAGCAAAGTTCTGCTCTATGGAACCTAGGATAGCATGAAATAAAGGATAGAAGCAATTACCACCGTAGCAAGCTGGTTTCAGAGAAGTCCAAGGCATGTGTGACCAAATTGTGACCAGTCACATCACTGAAGAACCCAGAGAGTACAGTTACCCATTGATTGTTCTGATGCTATCAGACCAGATGCCAGATCAGACCAATGCCCGTAGGCCTCACTGAATACTGGCAAATGCAAAACTGGAAACCAATTTGGCTTCCCTGTGTGTTTTAACATTGTTAAAATAGATGTTAAGTTGATAGATATACATTTAGACTTGATGAAATGCTTGTAGGATGCTGCATGTATTGATTTCACTTATAACATTTATAGCCCATGGTACAAAGTTGTATTGAGTCTTTGCATTGCAAATCTCTGTAAAAGTGTAACTCACAAACAGGAAAGAAGCATTAATTACTATTATGTGCTGGTCCTATACACAAGAAGACCTTTAGCAATCAAATGAGCCATTGTGAAACATGAAAGAACAAAGACTTTGATTGCCTTCCCCATACCCACGAACAGGAGACAAGCACCAATACTTGTTCCATCACTTTGAACTCGGGGGGGAGGGAATAAAAATCCCTGACCAGAAGGAACTGCATCACTATGTTATTTGGAATTTGGAGAGAGTAATAGTTCAAGCATAAGCAAGGGATCCCTAAACTGCTGAGCTTAGGTTAACTATAAAGGACATAGAAACTGCTGTGATGTGCAAGCTTTCTATTACTTTTTGAAACCTAAGACTGTAACTCATGTGCGTGTGTATGTTACCTGCTTTAACTTTGTAAAGAACTCTCTCATTTTCTTTACTTAATTAATAAATCTTTAGTTTATTATAATATTGGCTACAAGTGTTGTCTGGTGAGAGATCTAAGGTACAATTGACCTGGGGTAAGAGACTGGTCCTTTGGGACTGGGAGTAACCAGAAAGATGGTTTCCTTACACCAAAATAATCAATCACCAAGGGAAGTTTGCCTAGGTGGCAAGATAGACTGAGTACCTCAGGGGACTGTCTGTGACTCCATGTTAAACCTGTCATAGTGCTTGAGGGGGTTAGATTTCATCAATAAAGTATAGAACATACCACCAGTCTGGGGTTTGTGCCCTGTTCAAGTCTGCCCTGAGGTTGGCATTCTCCATCGTGAGCCACTCTAGATCGCTTGACAATTAAGCTTAATTGATTATTCAAAAGCGTTTGATACTATCTGACATGACCTGTCTTTGGAGGATACTGGTAAACATGGGAATTCCAAAGCATCTCATTGAATTCCTCACGAATCTCTATGATCAGCAACAGATCATGGTGCAAACAACAGATGCCAGTGAGTGGATTTCCACTGGGCAGGGTGTGAGACAAGGGTACATTTTGTTCCCAAGCCTCTTTAACATACACAGAATTTATTAGGAGACAAGCCTTAGAAGGCTTTGACTAAGTGGAAGGAGAGGACATTTCCATTGAGGACTCTTAATTGACCTCAGATATGCTAATATGAAGCTCTTTCCTGCAAACACCAGTGCAATGCAACAAATATAAACAAACAAACAGTTGCTGAAGGTTATGGACTATTCCTGAATGTGATGAAAACAAAATGCATGTATATTGACACAGAAACCGGATGGAAGCTGGAAAGGGAGTAGATTAGTTAATTGCATCATATAGAGCCAACCAAAGAGGTTGTTCCAAAGAAATCAGAAGATGATTGGGGATGACTTGCACAGTTGTGGCCTCCCTTAAAATGTGAAGAAAACCATGGAATCTGTGTGACTGGTGAAAACCTATTTTTCCATAACAATGTCAGGATATGAATCCTGGAAAACTAATGCTGCTGACATGAGGAAAATTTAAGCTTTTTGAAATGTGGGACTGGCAGAGACCCTTGCATATCTCTTGGACAGAAAAAAAGATGAATGCTTATGTTGGAAATACTGTTGGAGAGAACCAGATCCTGATGTTGGAAGTCATAAGATGCAAACTTGGGTACTTTTGCTCTCATTAATTGTGGACATAGAAGTAACCTTGAGAAAGTACAGTTAGTGTGAAGGGTCTTTGTAGGAGGGGGGTGACTGGGGAGAAGATTACTTGAAGGTCAGTTACTGAGTCCGCCACGTTAGTGGTAGATTGTGAAGGCTGCTAAAAAAAATCTGTAATGTCACCAATATTCAGATGTAAATGAATGTATTTACTTGATTTGCAATAGAGCTATTTCCCTACTTGACAAGACCTCATGAGAGAATTTATTAATATTTGAGATCCTTAGGAGACAAGTATTATAAATACTATTAATTGATTTTTTTTAAGCTGAATTTCCAAAATGAAATGGGGATGGGAAGGAGAGAGAAATTATAGTTACATTGTGGTGAAGTAAATGAACAGAACAGTATCTTAGAAATTAAATGGAAAATGACTATTACATCATACATTCAATCCCTTACCAATGCATAAATGTTGTTTTTGTACATAAGAGTGGCAGATGGTTTTTGTACATAAGGTGGACAGGGAATTAAATTGTTGCAGTTTTGATTTCTTGCCTCTCCTCTCAGTTACACAGAAGAAAGTTCTGTCTTTAGATGTCTGAAATTTATAGCTGTTGATAACAAACATAATAGCCACTTTCACACCTTAACGATCCAGTATGGCTAACTCATGCCATTTTATTGGAAGTTGTGTGAGTATCTGGTGTCTCTTAAAGCTCCTGGACTTGGTGCAGATTGTGACCAAAGGCCTGGGATGGGCCACCCTGTGTGCCATACTCAGGGCAGACAATTCTCCTCCTCCTCCTCTTCCCCCGCCCCCCCACCCCATGGTGGTTTATTCTATAATTTAGATTCACCAAAGCCAAATATGTCCCTTTTAGGTATTACAGCCTTTGGCTCCCAGCCAGGCACCCTAATCTAATATAGTGAGAGAATATTGAAAACCCATTTAATGATATGTGAGGTTCTTTCTAATCACAAAGGATCAGATACATCCAGGTCAATCTGAATCTGTGATCTTACCCAAGTATCACACAGTCAGCCAATCCTTAATAAACTAACTAAAAGTTTACTAATAGTTATAAATGGCTAATAGATCATATAAGGACTTCGTAATCCTTTCTACATATATCAGATTTATAGCAGTGATGGACTAGACTGCTGGCTTGTAAAGTCTCTCTGGTAGCTTTCCAAAGATTGGACGGTCCTCAGTCCATAGTTCAAGATGCTCCTTTTTATTGTAAATCCACAGTCCAGGGAATTAGTGCAGGAAAGAGGCAAAATGGAGGTGTCTTAGAGGTCATTTATACCCTCTGCCATGTGCATGGAAATGTACTGTCCCTAAATGAAGCCCACAGCCCCCATATGTGTAAAGTTACTAGCCCAAAATAGAGTCCAGAGTCACATGAGCATATCACATGCCCCTATAGATTTTGCAGAATCACTGGGGTTGGCCATTAGATCTTCCTGAGGATGCCTCAGACAGCAAGGAGCCATCTGGAGGGGATTAATTTCTTCAATGGCCCATTGTGAGAGTGGAGTGTCCTTGACTGGGCCATCAATACGTAGCTGTCTAGCCCTGATGCAAATCTAAGAGGTATTACTGAGGAATATGACCCATGTTTTAGATGCAAGTATATAACCGATATTCATACTCTGGATACAAAGATGATGCACAGATTTAATCAGGATAATCTTACTTAGCAAATCATAACTTTTCCATTGATATTGTACATGACACAGTTTCCATAAGTCTTGTACAGAATATAACCATGATATAAAAGGTCTTTAATCATACAGTATCATAAGGGATTTATCTCTTTTTAAATAATAACACAAGGAAATTTCTAACTCCTGTGGTTGTAGTGGGGGAAAAAAATGAAAATGTGAACCAAGTGTACATTAAAGGCAAACAGGAAAAAAATAGCAACCTTGAATGTGACTCTCTCTCCTCAGTGCCTCCAACACCTCTAAGCCCCTGTTACCCCTCAGCCTTAGCAAGAGTGAACTTTGCAGATTAGGCTGTGCATCTGCTCCCTGCCACACCAATTTGTCAATTTCGCCTCCAAACTCCTCAAAACTCTACCAGTCTTAATCTTGATTTGCAGGTAACCATCAGTGTAGTGTCCAGTCCCTCTTACTGTATGCTCACAAATTAAATTTGCTGTCTCCAAAGAGACCGATAACACATCAGCCTGTTAGTTTAGCTGAAGACTCACACTTTACTTCAATCTAACAGCACTGAGGTCATTTAACATAAATAACTTTATTGTTAATGAAGGGTGGATATTTAAGTGATATTAATCAAGAGAAAGAGAGACAAGTGTGGTTATAAACCAAACAGAACACTTTCTAGTGCCAAAAATTTAATTTTAGCAAGGTATAATCATTGCCTAAGCAGTTTTCTCACTTACATCAAGTTATCAGCAACTCTAGCCCTCCATGTCCTGGGATCTAACTTTCACAGGAATCAGAGCCCTGTCCCCTTTTGTTTAAGTGACAGATAACTAGAATGACTTTTTTGCTCCCCCTTATATTTTCCAAAGGCCATAGTCTTTATCTTAGGAGCCAGGAAGACTTAGACTCGTAGACTTTAAGGCCAAAAGGAACCATTGTGATAATCTAGTCTGACCTCATGCACGTTGCAGGCCACAGAATCTTGCCTACCCCCTTTTGGCATAGACCCATGACCTCTGGCTGACTTACTGCAGTCCTCAGATCATGATTTGAAGAATTCAGGAGAATCCACCATTTATTTTACTTGTCCTGTGCTTAGGGGTGAAAGTAACTTAAAGGACTTACCAGTACTCCAGAGTCCTGAGCAGGGGGCATGGCCTCAACTGGAAGGGCGTGGCCTCAACCAGAAGAGGTAGGGCCCTGGGCTCCAGCTGTGATAGTGGCAGCTGGGAGCCCAGGGCCATTTAAATCACTGCCAGAGCTTCCCGCTGTAGCGGCAACTGGGAGCCCTGGGGCTCAGGGGCCATTTATAGGGCCCGGTGCTCAGCTGCTGCTACTGCAGCGGAGTCCTGGGCCCTTTAAATTGCCACCTGAGCCCTGCTGCCAAAGCCCTGGGGTAGCAGTAGCGGCTGGGGGCTCCGGCAGTGATTTAAAGGGCCAGAGGCTCCCAGCTGCTGCTGCTACTGCAGCATAACTGGGCCCTTTAAATTGCTGACAGAGTCCTGGGGGTCCCAGCTGCCATTACTGCAGCAGGGCTCTGGCAGCAATTTAAAGGGCCTGGGGCCCCAGCCACCGCTACTGCCCTGGGCCCTTTAAATCTCCACCAGCTCCAGTACCGGGGCTCTGGCAGCAATCTAAAGGGCCCTTTAAATTGCGGACTGGGGAAGCCGGTCCAGTACTGCGTTCTGGCTCTTGCTGGTACACCAAACCAGCTTGCTTTTACCTCTGCCTGTGCTGCAGAAGAAGGTGAAATACCCCCAGGCTTTCTGTCAATCTGACCCGAAAGAAATTTCCTTCCTGACTCCAAATAGGATGATCACCCTGAGCATGTGGGCAACACTTGCCAGCCAGACACCTGCAGAAGAGTTTGCTGTAGTAACTCGAAACCCTCCCCAGCTAGTGCCCCATCTCCAACCATGCAGGATATTTGCTGCTAGCAGTTGCACATGGGCCACATGTCATTGTAGGCAGTCTCATCAGAGCATCCCCTCCATAAACTTATCAAGCTCTGTCTTGAAACCAGTTAGGTTTTTTTCCTCTTATTGCTCCCCTTGGAAGGCTGTTCCAGAATTTCACTTCTCTGATGGTTTGAAATCTTTGCCTAATTTCAAGCCTAAACTTGTTGATGGCCAGTTTATATCAATTTATTCTTATGTTCACATTGGTGCTTAAATAACTCCCCTCCCTCTTTGGTATTTAAGTTCTCTGATCTATTTTATAGAGAGCAATCATATCTCCCCTGAGCCTTTGTTTGGTTAGGCTAAACAGGCTAAGGTGCTTGAGTCTCCTCTCAACATAAGTTTTTGATTCCTCTGCTGATCTTAGTAGCCCTTCTCTGCACCTGTTCCAGTTTGAATGTAGCTTTTGCTCCCACTTCCTAGCAGGTGCAGACTGTCCTGTGGTGTGCTCACTAAGTTGTTTCCTCTGCTGCTACTTAGTTTCAATGCTTTCTTTATCTTATATGTAAAATGTACTTTCAGTGTCCTCTGCCTGTAATCAAACCAGGCAGATAGGCCAATTACTATTCATTGGTCTAGGACAGACTTATGTGTTGCCTTCGCAATACATTTTAAGAACGTAGTTTTAGCGTACACACACACACCCCTTTATACATAATACTATTGCTGCCCTGTGTGTCATTAGTTTACATTTAATACCTCTTACAAAATACCTTCTGGAAACCTAACCTTAGTCATAATAAGATTTTGCCACGGTTATTTTTAGTAAAAGTCACTGACAGGTCATGGGCACTAAACAAAAAAAAAAACATGGAGGCCGGGACCTGTACGTGACTTTACTAAAAGTCAGCAGGAGGCAGGGTTAGGTAAGAGAGGGGGACTGACAAATCAAGTCCCCTGCTATCACAGGGGTGCACAGTCCTGGCAGCAGCAGCCCCCTCCCCCTCCCCCCAGGCTGCACAGCCCTGGCTCCAGCTCTGGCCACAGCTGCAGGATGGATGCATAGCCCCTGCCAAGCCCTGGCCATGGGCGGGGAGGGGAGCGCACGGTCCTGGGAATGAGGGGTGTGCACAGTTCCCGCCAAGCGCGGGACTGGGATGCACAGGCCCTGCTACAGCCCTGCACCCAAGCCTGGGACACTGCGGGGCTGGGTTGCCTGGGCCCAGCTGTAGCCCCTGGTGGAAGGTGGCCCTGTCTGAAGCCCTTGCCAAGCCCTGGATGCGGTGGGGCTAAGGCACACAGCCCCAGCTGCTGCCCCTACTCCCCCAAGCCTGGGGGCATAGGTAGCACTGCCCTGGCTGCAGCCCCTGATAGAAGGTGTCCCTGGCTGCAACCCCCCCCTCAAGCCCAGGCCCCTGGGACTGGGGCACACGGCCCCTGCTGCAGCCCGGGACGCCGCGCAGATGGGGTTGCAGCAGCTGCCGGACAGGGGCTGCAGCATCCTCCTGGTTCCAGCCCCAATAGCAGTGCAAGGGTGCACAGTCCCCACGTCACAGAATCCGTGACCCCCGTGACTAAATTGTAGCCTTAATTGTGACACAGGGTGTTTGGGATAGTAGTGAGTGTGTCAGGCAGGCCTGCTATGACTTAGACTAGAGTGGGCTCTTTGTCAGTGAGCAGGGAGGGACTCTTAAGGTCACACTTCTTGTGGTTATAGCAAAAAGCTTGAAAATGCAAACTCAGGGCACTTTAAAGGTAAATAAAAAAAGAGTCTGATCATCTTTGTTGTAAAATGATCAATCTTGACACATGGACTCAGGAGTTTTGAATACAGAGGCACAGCTCAGCCCTCTTGCTTTCTCCAGTAGCCTCCGTGGGGGGGATCCCAGAGCACCAGAAGCGTCATCCGTGGCTTTGCCCTTGTCGGGGGTCCCCAAATCCCTCTCCTGGGCAGTGGCGCTGCCTGCAAAGGACGCTCCGCAATATTCCCCCACTTCTCCTGCTGTTGTTCCGCCCTTTGCCTTTGCTAGTTCCCCCCCCCCTGTGGTCCCGTACTGGGGTCTGCTCGGGGAATAGGAGCTGTGCCTCTGCACGCTGATAACAGCGGGGAGTGGTGACTGCTGCGGCTACCAGCAGGGGCTCGCTCCTCCACGGTGCAGGGGGCGCTGTGGCCTCCAGGCGCAGCCGTTCGGCCGGGCTGATGTCGCTCCTGCATTCGCCGCCTCCTCGGTGCTGCATCAGGAAGTCGGGTCTCGCTTTTGGTGGCTGCTGCTGCCGCCGGAGCTGGATTGAGACCTGAGACAGCCCCGCCCCCTCTTTACCCCATTATCCAATCAGCGGCCCCACCACCCGACACTGCCGGGTTCTGTGCCAGAGCTCTTGTCTCATTAAGGAAGCAACGCTGCTCCTGATTGGTTGGCGGAGGCCGCCGCGGCGGCTTTTCAAGCAGGGGAGCGAGAGAGCGCGTGCATGCTTGGGAGCGCGAACCCGACATCCTAGCGCGAGCGAGCCTGGGCTGCTGCCGGGAGCGGCGCGGCGCGCGGGGCTGCACCTGTGCGGCTGCACCTTAAGAGAGGAGCCGCTCCGGGGACGCGGAAATGTACCAGCGGCCGGCAGTGGCAGCAGCCTGGGCAAACCCCGCCCCCTTGCAGTAGCCCAGTTTCCAACTCTTCATCTTTGGTCCAGGCAGCACCTTGTAGCCTATGCCCCTGCCAGCCCCGCTCCCCGTTCAGCCCCAGCAGCCCACGTCCCCGCATCCAACACCTTGACCCCCCTGCTCCTCCCACAAGCGGCTGCAGTGCACCTTATCATCTTTACTCCCTGCTCCACCTCTTGCACCTTGATCACGGTCTCCTCCCAACTCGTGCTAAACCGCAGTGCCAGGAACTGGGCCCCTCCCCTCCAGACTCATGGCACAGAACGCCTGTCCCAGCTCTGCACTCATTGTAGGGGACTGTGCAGACATGAATCCCAGGAAGGTGGCTCTCATCACGGGCATCACTGGCCAAGTAAGTGTTGGGGGCGGGGGAGAGGGGGGTGCGGAGAAGAGTACAAATGTAATTGCTTCTTTCTTCTACCCCAGTCGTTAGGCAGGGTCAGGGGTTAGTGACACATGTGGGTTGCCTCTATCTACACGTGTCTCTGCTTGATTGTTAGTTAAGTACAGTAAGGTGTCTATTGCCACACTGATCAGCATGTATCAGCTCCCTGCTGTGCATCAGTATGTATTGCATTGATACCCGGCTAAAAATAAGGATTGCTATTACTTACCAAACAATATTTGGCCCAACTTCATCCTTAACTGATATTGACCAAAGAGAGGAAAGAAACATTTGCAACTGGTATGTAAGAATAGGGTCTCATCTCCTGTTTTCTACAGTTTTACAACTTTTAGTGTAGCCTATCCTGTGCTGTTTACATGCAAAAATGAGGTCACTTTGATCTTAGTATACAGTTTATCTTCCAGCATTTGACTTACAAGACACAATTCTTAATCTTGGGAGATGAATGAAGAGAAATATTAAAGCCTGCTGCAATAGGAATACGTTTTTTCGCTTGACAGGCAAAGGATTGCTTTTCCATGCAAGAATGAGGGAACATTGTTGTCTTAACTTGGTGGCCAGGTGTAGCTTTGCAGGTAAAATGTGATCACTTCCCCCATTGAAACAAACTTCCTTGCAGTTGAAACTTGATACAGTGCTTCATTATGGGTGCTAATTATTGGATCTAAATTGAGGTGCCTAGAGCTAGAGTTCTCTTTCTCTCTCTCCCCTCCCCCCCTGCCCCCCCTCCCCCGCTATGTTGAATGCCTATGACTCCAGTTGAAATAGTGGGAGCCATGAGTGCTCAGCGTTTTGGAACATCCATCTCAGGTTGAACACCAAAACTAGCAGGGGCTTTTGCAGAAATTGGCTTAGGTGGCTTGTGCAAACCCATATAACAGGCTAATGATAGAGTTGGCAATAAAACCCTAATCCATAGTCCCTTGTTCTGTGCATTAGATATTGCTGCCTTGTAGAAGGAAGAGACTATTGCAGAGTTGCATCAAAAACTATAATCCTTAGGAATCTTTTAATACAAATAGGTGTGTCTGAGTCTTTGTTTACAGCAGCCCTTATACCAGAAAGTGTGAGACCTATTCCGAGAATAGAGCTAGACAGAACAAAAATGTTGCAGGATTCCTTTTCACTGTGCCTTGGTCTCCTTTTTGGAATTATTGCAGAATAGGTAAATTCACCTGACATCATGATAACTTCCTGGCAAGCTCTTTTGGTGGGAGACATTCTTCCAAACTACCCTTAAATTCCAGCCTCCTATGTATGTAGTAGTGTAAGAAACACACGTTGAGAGAGGCAAGGGCTTGCAGTTTCTCTAAGAGCTCAAAAATAAGAGCAAATGCTGGTCTTGACACTTAGTCTAAATAGCATGACTTTGCCCATATCATCTCACTTTTCATAAGCTTGCATCTGGCAGCATTGTTGCCATAAAGGTGGGCTAATAAATATACATGTTAGGTAGCAGGGCTCGGATAATCTAACCTTGTATTGTTATTTACAGGAAATTCTTTCCTTTACCCTAATGCGTTTTCTCAGTTTAAATAATTGCCCCAAAACCCAACAAACTATTAATCCCTAGTAGGGGACAATCAGTGACATATGATACAGTTAACATTTCCACTTCTTTGTGAGTACATTCTTGTCATCCGTGTAAACAGGATGTGTAGAGGACACAAATTGGAAACTACAGTGGATTGGCAGAGATTTATAAGGTGTCAGTTAACCTTGTGAAGAGCAAAGAGAATAAAGGACTTGCCCAGGACTTGAAAGCAAGCCTTGGCCTTGTCATGTTTAACACTAGTGGGGGATGATTTGGGAGGGTGAGTGACTGCCAAAGCATACAACCACAAAACATACCGAGATATTTCTAGTATTTCTGAAACTTCATGGAGGAGCAGCAGCAGCCTCTTCCCTTTCTCCTTGCATCCAACCCCCAAAAGAGGGAAACATCTTACCTATTTCCTCTGGCTTGTTGCGCTGTTCCTTTGTATTTGATCTTCTGCCTCTCTAGCCCTTCAAGCTTTTTGCTTGTGGAATTCAGAAACTGGGTAGCTTCCCCATCCTTCTGCATAATTAGGTGGCTCAAACCAATTGTTGCCAAGCAGATTTTGGCACTAAATGCTTATCAGTCTGGCTGATTGACCTTCACAGGGAAACTTCTAACTAGTTGTAGCGACTCCTTAAGAGGTGTTTGGAGCAGTCGCAGCACTGAAATTATCCTGTGTGCCCCTCCTGTTGCTCAGGCCCTTTCTTCCGCCGAGGAGCAGCGTTCTATTGGCCTTGCCTACCCCAGACTGGGCATAGTGGGAATAGTCTCGCATAGAGACTCAGTAACACAAGAATCACGGTAATGGAGCTAGGAGCCCTTTTCCATTCTTTCCCCTCCCTCGTGCCCCACCCTCAAACCAAACAAAAAGTTGTATCCTCTTCAGGCACCTTTTTGAGCCCAGGATAGATGAAATGTTCTTCCTCTAAGTCAAACTCAGGTTTACTTCAGAAGGTTGCGGTTCCCTGGGCCTAAAGGGCAATGGCAGCATGAAAGCGAATCAGCAGTCCAGTTTCCAGATTGTTCCCCTTCCACGAATGCAACTTAGCGGTAAGACCAAAATTCCTTGGACTCTGCAACAGACACGAATGTCTCCCTCTGCAGAACTGTTAGGTACGTTTCCTTTTGTGCTGTGTGCTGCAAGGTAAAATTTGAGTTTTATATATTTCACATCAGCTCTTTTGCTCACTTGTTCTGTCTCTGCAGAACAGAGTGAAGTGGCTGTGGAGAAAGTACACCTCTACCCCAATATAACGCTGTCCTCAGGAGCCAAAAAATCTTACCGTGTTATAGGTGAAACCACATTATATTGAACTTGCTTTGATCCACCGGAGTGTGCAGGCCCGCCCCCCCGGAGCACTGCTTTACCGCGTTATATCCGAATTTGTGTTGTATCGGGTCACGTTATATCGGGGTAGAGGTGTAGTAAGGTATTGGCGGTGGGAGGAAAAGAGGATGTTTTTCAAATAAAATGGGTCAGAGCAGGTAGGATTTAGAGCCCCTCTTTATAAAGGTACTCAAACATCCCAGCTATTGTAGCTCTAAATTTTCCAGGTAGTATAGGTCTAATCTGAATTGGGAGCATAGCATATGTATATTGCCCTGTTTCTTTCAAAATCTGGGTTTCTTTTCCTCATTGCTCCTTAGCCAAATAAATCAAAAATTGAAGATTTTTCTTCATTAATCCAGTTTCCCCCCCCCCATCCCCCTTCTTCACACAGACTATTACTTTTCCCAGCAACTTTCTGGCTCCTCCTCCTCTATATTGGACTCCTACATACTGGTTGAGATGCTCTTATTTCTGCCTGGTCAAGACCTTCAAACAATTAGGCAAAGATGTTGGAGGTAGAGGAGAAAGTAGTAGTAGTATCAGAGCCTGCCTCCTTTTGGCTCTATTTCTGAAAAGTCACTACAGCCTGTGGTTGCATGTGAGGTTGGGGGAGGTGGAACAGGGGACATAAGCATAGTCCTTACAAAAGCTTTGTTTACCAAAGGTTAAAATCCTTTGCTAAAATTACTAGGTAGGTTGCTGCAACTCTATTGAATGCTGATCGATTTCTTTTGCCACTCCTGCTTTCTACATGCATTGTTGATCAGGCACATTTCCTCCCAGGCAGATTAATTATTGCAGCAATTTTTATGTGCACGCTAGAACTTGTATTTGCTGCACCTGCTCTGTAGATAGAGGACTTCCTTCTCTGGGAGTGCCTACCTGGCATCTTTTGCTGGTGCTAAAGTCTTAAATTAAAACAAAGAAAATATACAGTCTCATAAACCAAAAAACCCCCATAAAATCATAAATCAAAAATAGTAAACACAATAAGTTTTAAAGACAAGTTGATTTTTCTGAGATCGGGGTCTAGTTTCGTTCTAGGTTGATTTGAGCATTAGTTAGCCTTTTATTCTTAACTAGATTTAAGGTTGTTGTAAAATAATGGTATAACTTGTAGGTCTTGATTAGTCGCATAATGGAATTGGAACATCCGTATTAAAGAGACTGACAGTGTATGGACAACGGATATAACAGGTATATGATAAGCAAATTTGCTGATCCAACTGGTTTGTCAGCTACAGGAATGTATTTCCTTTGGGCAAAGGATGCTGCAGATCTTGGCTTTTTTCCTAGTGAGGTTACTAACGTAGTTGAGAGTAGATAAACTTGTTTGTCATGTAGCAGTGTGGTGGATGTAGTATATTTGAACAGTGGGCTGGGAGGTGAAAAAGACCTTTGTAGTTTGTGACTGTATACAGTAGGTAATGGAAAATATTTTCAGAGATCTATTTTTGTGTGTGTAAGTTTTGCACTTAGTTATGATCTGGCCTACTCCATCTGTTTCCCTTGAAATGCCATGTAGCAAAGCGTTTTCACTGGCTGCAGTGAAATCTAGTGTAGAGGAAAGAGCTCTTTCTCAGAAGCTCCTCTGTCCCTAAAAGTGCCCAGATACAAGCTCATGCTATGGAGAGAGTCAATGGGGAAAAAATTGTGGATCTAACTACTTCACCTCCCTCCCTTACGGATAATAAGAATCCAGCTTTATGTTGTCTTCTGGCATTTCCTCTCTATCTTGAAGAGATGGCATGTCTTCACACATTCAGCTGCCCTGGGTGGCTATGCACTACTCTCTCATTCTTGCATCTGAAGAAGTGAGGTTCTTACCCACGAAAGCTCATGCTCCCAATATTTCTGTTAGTCTCAAAGGTGCCACAGGACCCTCTGTTGCTTTTTACAGATTCAGACTAACACGGCTACCCCTCTGATACTCATTCTAATGAGTTGGTCCTGCCAGAATAGGGTTGAGGCACACGATTAATAGATGTTGTGCTGTCGGTTTCAGTTCTCTACCTGTTCTGGTACTTCTCATGAGTGTTAGTCACTTTATTTTTGAAGCACTGCATCCACCTATGACACTTTAAATAATAAGTTAAAAGTTGAAGGAAATTCTGTGCATCAGTCCCTAACTTGTAATGACTGAGTCTGTTGTTCCTAGTAATGCTTCCCAACTTTTTTCATGCTCTGCTTCATGAAATGAGTGAACCTCTCTAGGGGCATGAAAATGTAAGATTGGTATGCGTAGAAGGAAAGAAAGCGCCAAATAATGCAAGGAATATCTCTGCATACTCGTCTTCCAGTTCTTTCAAATACTTGCTTTCTGTTTTGGAGGCTCTTCTGCTGCTAGCAAATACATGTCCTCGAGACTCCCTACCACCTGTCCTTTCCTCCTTGTCTCACATTCACATGCTCTTGCCAGTACAGAAACCAGAACTGCAAGACTCCTGCAACCCTAGTCTTGGACCTCCACATTTGAAGGTTAAACTATCAGTAGTCATACTGCAATGGTTCTGTGTTGCTACCAAATTAAACTTCCATTTGACTTGCATACAATTCTGAATATCTTTATTTTGATATTTTTATTAGATTGCCAACGGATATTTGTCAGCGATGCGGATGACGGAATGCGCGGTTTTCTTCCTGCTGTTACTTCCCTCTGTGCTTCCTATCAGAAGAAGTGATGCAAAATTGCCTTCTTGCATTTGGTGTATTACAGGGAAGCCTAACAATTCTTTCCTTTCATGCCCCCCTAATACAAAAGCTGTATTTGTAATGTTTTTGCATTTCAGGTAGAAATTTATGGTACTAGTGGGGCTGGCACAGTCTTTCCCTTAGTGTCTTATACATAACTGAGCACATTGTCAGCACTAAACACTCTTTTCTCCAAAAGCTGTATTAAACTTGCATTATTTACTTAAAGTTATATCAAATGCAGCAAGCATTTGTTAATACAATATTAGGCCTGGGATTTTAATTGTATGAAAGTCAGGATATTTGTATATGCAGTACAGTTGTCTTTCAGTATGGTCATACCTAACCTTTGCAAAAATACAGAATCCTATGCTGTCTCAGAGTGTCTGGCCTCTGTGAATGAATTAGGTCTAGCTCCCTGTGCCTGAACAGGGGCTTCAACTTTGGCCAGTGAGGAGAACAGTCCAGCACCTGGGGACTATAAAGGATCAGGAATCTGAGGGGTGTGAGCGAAGCCTTGGTGAGAGTCAATCAGGAAAAGTCTGGAGGAGGTATTTGGGGAAAGTTGCAGAGAGCAGAAAGCTCTGCAGGCTGTCCCTGGGAAGAGAGAGGGATGAACAGGAAGCAGTGGAGGGGCTAGCTAGCTGTTCTTCCTGAGCCAGAGAGAGCGAACACCAGAGAAGAGTGTACAGAGCTGACATCTAAGACCAGCAGAGGGTGATGCCTGATGGTTCTCAGAACCAGAGAGCTTAAGCCAGGGGGCCAAAGAGGGCAGTGCTGGAGAGTTTGGTTGCGGTGAAGGATACCAGGGCTGTATTTGGTGGATTGCAGTGTTGGGAATTATTATTATGCACTGGGCTTTATTTGGCAATAAATTAAGCCCACAAGGGCTGTTTGCCCATAGAAAGACTCTTTAGACTATTTCTGGGGACATAGTAGGAGGGAAACTGAGGCAGGGGTGCATATCTTGCTGGGGCCTGCAGGTGGAGGGTGCTCTAGGTGGGGATGCCGTGTGTCACACGCATATGAAAAAGATACATTTTACTTCAGAGGTATTTACAAAATATTATGTCCTCTTACAGTTTGCTCATATGGGCATTGTCTGTAATAACAATTTTTTTGGATGTGTCCTGCTATTTGTGTGACCACTGGTTGGAACACTTATGTAGACAGGGTTTGGGTGTCTTTACTATGCTTGTCTAGATCTGCTCTGACTAAGGATCGTCAATTTTTTTTTTTTTTTAATTGCTTGGTCTCTAGAGGTTGAGAGTTTCACTGCTGCCTGTAGGATTCTTCAGCATGTTCAGTTTCACTGCATAGAGTATTGTTAATTTTGGACTACTGTTTGGGTAACTTCTTAGTAGCAGGAAAGGCACTGGAGCTGTGGCTATGCAGACTCATAAGGAGAATGTTGCTTCCATTTGTTTGCACTTGGTTCATAGTTCTAAGGTTCTATTTCACAGCTACAAATACTAAAATCCCTAATATAAATGTGAGCTTAATTCTCTAGAAATTTATGGCTTGGGCCCCCCACAAACTGAATAAGCAGCTAAGACCGTTCTGTTTATTGGTGCCTTGGTAAAGGCCATGAAGCTAGAACCAACTCTTGGAGCCTTGATAAGCTCCTGTTCTTTCAGCTCTCTTAGTGAGTAATTGCTCCCTGGTGGTGAGGGGCTGAGCTGGGAGCAATCAGGGAGACTTGGTGTAAAAAGTAATTGCTAGGTGAATTCCAGAGCTGTGAACGAAGGCAGATAACCAACATGTTTCTGTGTGTTAAGAGAGGGACTGTGTCGTTCAGGTCTACATGCAATTTCAAGATGGGCAAGGGTGGAACAGTAATCGTGACCTGCAACAGTTGTGCCATGTTTTTTCTGCCTGAAGCCAGAAGGGATGTCCTGTTCATAAATTTGGTGGTCTTGGTATTACTGAAACCTGGTATCAGTTCCCTGACTGGAATGTTAAAATCAATGCTTATAACTTATTTCATAAAAATTAAGTGGGCAAAAAGGGAGGGGGAATGGCACACAATCTAAAATGGAATTTCCTGTTTTCAAGTCACTGACAACTAAGAAAATGATCTGATCCATAAGCATTCAAATGTCCTAACAGGTAAAGCACACACTGGGATATTAGTTGGTGTCTGCTACAGCCCACCAAATCACACTAGGAAACAGGATGACTGCCTCATTATGCACCTGTCTGCAATGTGTGTGGGTGGGGGGAAGCTGTGAGATCATGATGGACTTCAATTTGAGTGACACATGCTGGAGGTCTTACGCTGCCAGCACATCAGGGGAGGGATAGCTCAATGGTTTGAGCATTGGCCTGCTAAACCCTGGGTTGTGAGTTCAATCCTTGAGGGGGCCATTTAGGGATCGGGGGGGGGAAACTGTCAGGAACAGTACTTGGTCCTGCTAGTGAAGGCAGAGGACTGGACTCAATGACCTTTCAAGGTCCCTTCCAGCTCTATGAGAGGTATATCTCCATATATTTGTATTATATCATCATCCTTGGAATTTCTAAATATTTCTAGATGACAGTTTCCTAGTTCAAAAAGTGTTGCATCCAACATGGGAGAATTTTGTATTAGACCTAGTCTTAACCAGTAAAGAGGAACTTATCACAGAATTAAAAAGTAATGGTACTTTAGGTATAAATGATCATGGGCTGATTACATTGATAATGTACAAACAGAATAAAGTCAAAACCAGTGATATATGTACTTGGTGCTTTAAAAGGGCCAATTTCACAAAGCTGAAAACAATTTGAGTCAAATTTACTAGATGCCCAAAAAGCCACAATGAAGGAAGGCCATATTGATTAAAAAGCTGACTGGGTTCAGAGGAGAAATAAGGCAGCTGTAAATAAGTGTGTGTGTGTGTGTGTGTGTGTATATATATATATATATATATATATATACACACACACACACACATGGAAGAAAGGAGAGGTTGATAGTAATGAATATAAATCAGATGCTTGAACTGTAGAAAATTAATACGGGCAGCAGAGGGACACAGTGAGAACTCTATGGCTGGCAGAGTTAAGGACAATAAGAAGTATACGTATAATAGGAACAAAAAGAATCCTGTCCATTACTTGATGGAAGTATCAAGAATAATCTGGAAATGTTAGAAATTTTCAATAAATATTTCTGTTCTGTATTTGGAGAGAACAGATGTAGCCATATCATATTATGATACTTTTTCCAGTCCACTAGTATCTTAGGAGGTGTTTTAAACAGCATTTACTAAAATTAGACTTTTTAAATCAACAGGTCTAGATAATTTGCATCCAAGAGTTTTTAAAAGGTCTAGTTGAAGAGCACACTGGACTGTTGATGTTGATTTTCAGTAACTCTTGGAGTACTGGGGACGTTCCAGAAGACTGAAAGAAAGCTAATGTTGTGCCTATGTTTAAAAAGGGTAAACAGGATGGCCCAGGTAATTATAGGTCTGTTAATCTGAAATTGATCTTGTGCAAAGTAAAGGAGCAGTTGATATGGGACTCTATTTTTTTAATAAAGAAGGGAGGGTAATATAATTAATGTCAATCAATAAGGTTTTATGGAAAATAGATCCTGTCAAACTAACTTGATATATTTTTTAAAAAAAATTACAAGTTTGAGAGAGGTAATATTTTTGATGTTAATAACTTTAGACTTCCGTAAGGCATTTGAATTGGTACCACATAACATTTTTATTAAACTAGAATGATATGAAATTAACACTGCACACATTAAATGGATTGAAAACTGGGTAACTGATAGGTCTCAATATGTAATTGTAAGTGGAAAATTCTCATTGAGTGAATGTGGTGTGTGAGTTTTGTTTTAAATGAGATTCTGGAGGGATAGATTCTTGGCCCTATGCTTTTTAACCTTTTTGTCAATGAACTGGAAGAAAACATAAACTCATCTCTGATAAAGTTTGCAAATGACACAATCTGTTAAATAATGAAGAGTACAGGTCTCTGATACAGAGCTATCTGGATCACTTGGTAAGCTGGGCAAAAGCAAATAATATGCGTTTTAACATGGCTAAATGTAAATGTGTGCACCTAGAAGCAAAGGATGTAGGCCATACTTGCAGGACGAGGGACCATATCCTCGTAAGCAGTGACTCCGAAAAAGATTTGGGGACCATGGTGGATAATCAGCTGAACATGAGCTCCCAATGTGACTCTGTGGCCAGAAGAGCTAATGAGATCCTTGGATATATAAACGAGAATCTTGAGGCAGAGAAACAATGTTTTTTTAAACCTCTGTTTTTAGCACTAGTGTGACTGCTGCTGGAATACTGTGTCCCACAGTACCCACAACTCAAGAATGATGATGATACTTTACAGCGGGTTCAGAGAAGAGCCATGAGAATAATTAAAGGATTTGAAAACATGCCTTAGATTGAGCTCCTTGAGTCTATCACTATATCTAGCTTAACAAAGAATATTAAGGGGTGATTTGATTACAGTCTTAAAAGTACCTGTATGGGAAACATATATTTAATAATGGGCTCCTCAATCTAGCAGAGAACATGATCCAATGTCGGGAAGTCGAAGCTTAACAAATTCAGACTTGAAATAAGGCATACGCTTTTAACAGTGAGAATAATTAACCATTGGAATAATTTACTGGGGTTGTGGTGTATTCTTCGTTACTGACCATTTTTAGCGAATTTAAATGTGAATGATTTTTCCAAAAGAAATGCTCTAGGAATTGGGGAAGTTTTATTGCCTCTGTTTATATAGGAAGTCCAAATAATGAGTGGTCTCTTCTGGTCTTGGAATCTGACACTATGAACCTTTAAGAAAAGC